>NC_081289.1:139992293-140260577 GCF_030490865.1 Poecile atricapillus
TAGAAAGAAAGAAAGAAAGAAAGAAAGAAAGAAAGAAAGAAAGAAAGAAAGAAAGAAAGAAAGAAGGAAGGAAGGAAGGAAGGAAGGAAGGAAGGAAGGAAGGAAGGAAGGAAGGAAGGAAGGAAGGAAGGAAGGAAGGAAGGAAGGAAGGAAGGAAGGAAGGAAGGAAGGAAGGAAGGAAGGAAGGAAGGAAGGAAGGAAGGAAGGAAGGAAGGAAGGAAGGAAGGAAGGAAGGAAGGAAGGAAGGAAAGGAAGGAAGGAAGGAAGGAAGAAGAAAGAAAGAAAGAAAGAAGAAAGAAAGAAAGAAAGAAAGAAAGAAAGAAAGAAAGAAAGAAAGAAAGAAAGAAAGAAAGAAAGAAAGAAAGAAAGAAAGAAAGAAAGAAAGAAAGAAAGAAAGAAAGAAAGAAAGAAAGAAGAAAATGGTTTTACCTGGTCTTTTATTTTTTAAATAACCTTCTACTCCTTTTCAATTTTCACTTCAGAACTGCTCTCCTCTCTTTTTCCCTCTCTTTTTTTCCCCCCTTCATTATTTTAATGGCTACATCCTTGCTCTGATGTGTCAACGGTTGGGAAAATCCTGTGAAGCAAGGGCTTAATGAAATGGCAGCTGGAACAGAGGGATAAAGTTCCTTTGGAGCAGCTTCAAAGGGGAGAGAGGGAGCAGTGCTAGCAAACAGAACAATGGTGCAGGGATGCTCATACACAGGCCAGGCACATCCAGTTGGCTGTTTAGACTCAGCACCCTAATGAGGCATGAAGCAAAATGGGTAAGTACATGATAGAGGAGAGGAATCAAAAGGAAGATAAAAAAAAAAAAACAAAACAAACAAAAAAACCCCCAAAACAACCAAAAACCAAAAACCACCACCACATATAGTAACAAAATATTTAGACATTAAAAAAGCTCCTAAAAAAACCTACTTCTCTGTTATAACACACTGCTAACTTTTTAGCAAAACCTCATAAATTCTAGATTTAGTCTTCCCTTCCCTTCCCTTCCCTTCCCTTCCCTTCCCTTCCCTTCCCTTCCCTTCCCTTCCCTTCCCTTCCCTTCCCTTCCCTTCCCTTCCCTTCCCTTCCCTTCCCTTCCCTTCCCTTCCCTTCCCTTCCCTTCCCTTCCCTTCCCTTCCCTTCCCTTCCCTTCCCTTCCCTTCCCTTCCCCTTCCCCTTCCCCTTCCCCTTCCCCTTCCCGCACCTTCCCTTTTATTGTGCTTCCCCAACTAATTTTCATTCATCATTTTCAGAGTTCTTTTTCATGTCATATAATTGTTATAATTCCTATTTCTGTTGGAGTTATTATTGAGATGGAAATTGTGGCTACAGAAGTGAATGAAGACAAACCCCAAACAACAGAAATAACAGAGATATCAGCAGTCAGAGCTATATTAGGAAAAAAAAGATGACACACACACATCCTAAAAGCACTTATGTCAGTCCAGCTGTGAAGATGTCATTAAAAGAAGACAGAAACAGGGTTACTGTTATGCAACTAGACAGGAACCTCATCTTTCCACAATGCTGAAGGCAGTGTTTCCAATCACAGAGCATCAGCCTGTGCTGAATCCCATACCTACAACACAAAATCTTTGATCCCTACGACTTGAGTTAACTCTGCTAAGAGGAAACAATAGCAGACTGTAGTCTTCAAAGTGGAGTTGTCAGTCATCAAAATGTGGTCCTGACCTGCACCTCACAGAGCCACTCAGTGTGCAGAAATATTTCTAAGATCTTTGCAAACCTCCATAAAAAATTTATATTTCAAGGTTTATTAACAATGTACCCAGAAATCTCAAAGGTTTCAGTTATATTAATCTATAAATTATCTGGGAGGCCAATTAAATGCAGTTATTGTAAAAATAATATAATGCAGAAAAGCCAGAATCCTGATGTACTGATCTTACCTATCTAAAATGTGAAATGGCAGAGCTAAGATCCAAACAGAAGATAGAAATTCTTCTATGTGTTGTTTACAGAAATGTGTTGCAGAGCGATTAACTTATTCCATGAATACTTGGCAGTCCCTTTAATTAAGGGATTGAGGCAGGGAACCTTTATAAAAGCCTTGTTTTAGACTACAGGGGCTGGACTTTAAAAACTTTCCATCACCAAGTCTAAGAATAGATTTGAGTTATCAAGATTAATCTCTTGTTTCAGGTTCAATTAAGAACAAGCATAAGCTTGTCTTTAGACTTATTTTTACCTAACACTGTCACTGCCTGGACATATGCCTAGGCAGAGACCAGATGTGAGCTATCACCCCAGGGGTGGTGGGGCACAAACCCACCTGGTGATCTGTCTGGCGTTCTGCTGAGCATGGACTAAGCCAACACCCATCTTACATACATGTCTCCAGTTCTGCTTTTCTGCAGATATTCTACTGTGCAGTTACTTATCTTTGCATATCTGCAAGGTAGATTAATAATGCAATTTAGCTTCATGGTTAGCAGAGAGAGAAAAGAGATTGACCCTTCTAGTTTTCTGTTTATCAGAACTATATAAATATCTTAAAGATGGGTCTGGTGTATAAATGTTTATTTCCCTTCATTGCCTTCCATGGGAACAAAGGATAACTAACTCAAATGTCTATGCTTATATTGTTTATATTTAATTTGAAGCCTCCTGACCTTTAAGCCACTTTGGATAGGGTTTGTCTTTCCTCTCTTTGCTCAAAAGTTTAGCTCCAGCCCTAGGAAGAAGAAATTTGTTTACCTCCATTTCTTTTGGCAGCCAAGAAGTTTAGCTGCTCACTCTTACTCTCTTTGTCTTTCTGGGTGGTTGCATTTCCTTTAGGGATGCATATAATGTCTGGAACTGAAATTTAGTTGAAGGTTTCTTTTCTTTATTTCTTTCCTCCAACCCTCCCTCCCAGCTTTACTTTTCTTGCCTCCCTTTCATGGACTAAGGTAAGCGTGAATTTATCCTTGTCATGCGTGACAACATTTCATTTTTTACTCTGTGGGTGGTAAGGATGGAAGTTGAAATGATGATGCAGCTTCTCTTCACCTCAGTCAGAAGCAGGCTGCCTGCAATCCACACATTCAACATTTCTTTCTTCATACTTTTTTTCTGAGCAAGTGCTGTATTTGGGAAAAGAACCAGAGCAACAACAAAAAAGTATGTATTTTTTCTCCTCCAGTGACTCTAAACATTCTTCATGGAGATCTTTTTGTGCTGGACTATTCATACATGGTTAAAGTATGTATAGATATCAGCTACAGTAGTAAACAGAATTTATTTACATATAGAGTGCATATAAAAAAGAATTTACAGCAGGGGTAAGGACTGTTAAATGATATAAAGAAGAGAAATTGTACTTAAGAACCTGCAGCAAACTTTGTCTGGTTTAGATGGCTTTTATCAATTTCATAAACTGAAAGACAAAGCTATGATCAGGACTCTGGTGTTTTGAAGCCCTTTAGTCTTTGACTAAAGTAGTGATTCTTTGGCAGCTTTGTTTCATGCCCACAACAGGAATGCTATTCTAAATTGGAAACCATGTGTAGGGCCAAAATACCTCTTTTACACTTTATAGATTCTATCCTGCTTTTAAAAATTACGGTAAAAAGCAAATAGCCCTTGATTATTGAGGAGAAAGATCAGCAGTGTTTAAAATCCTGACTTTAACAATCTCAGAAGGTCTTACAAACCCCTGTAGACCTGTTATCTTCAGGACTGTATGCATCTTGGATAACCTTGGTCTGTAAATTAAGGATAATTACCTCCTGCTATTCAGACTTCTCATGTCTGCAGATGCCTGGAACCTGAGACTGACACAGGCAAAACTGTTGCAAGGCCAAATTAAAAGGCACATGGCAAACAACATGAGGAGGGAGGAGGCAGAGCAATGGAAGTGAAAAATCATAAAATGCATCATATGGTGAATAAGGGAGTTAAAGTACAGGATTGTAAGACATATTATTAAAGTCTTCTGAAGCCATTAAAAATATTGTAGTTAATCAGAATATTTTCCTCACCAAACTAAATACAGCATTTCCATGTTTCCCATGTACCATGAGGGAGACTGGACAGGCTGGGTTTGGATGAGTTTGGAAGAACATACACTTAAAATATACACTTAGTGTGGAACACTTAGTGTACAGAAAAATTTTAGGAGTCAAATGTTTTGAGGTAGGTCACTTTTCCTCGGATACACTCTATCCTCTTCTTTGACTCTCATATTTGTTAAAAGAAGAGTTACACTCTGCACCTGAAAGGCAGGTCTGGGTCCTCTTTCACTGCTAGCCCTCTGCATCAGGGTAGAGGGAGGAAGTCGAGTTTTGAAAAGGGCTGAAGCCTCAATATTATCAGACATTGCTTCTTTATTTTTGCTGTCCTCTTGATAGAGTCATTAAGGCTGAAAAAGACATCTGAGATCAAGTCCAGCACTGCCAAGTCTACCACTAAGCCATGTCGCTAAGCACCACGTCTACATGTCTAAATGTTTCCAAGGGTGGTGATTCTACCACAGCCCTGGACAGCCTGTTCCAATGCCTGATCATGCTTTCAGTGAAGAAATTTTTACTAACATCCAATCTAAACATCCCTGGCACAAACTGAAGCCATTTTCTCTCATCCTAACATTTGTTACTTGGGAGCAGATACCGATCCCCACCGGCTCCAAGCCCCTGTCAGGGAGTTGTAGAGAGCAAGGTCCCTCCTGATGCTCCTTTTGACCAGGCTGCCCCACGCAGATCCCTCAGCTGCTCCTCATCAGACTGGGACTCCAGCCCCTTCCCCAGATCTATTTCCTTCTCTGGACATGCTCCAGTACCTCAGGGTCCTTCTTGTCATGTTAGGTCCAGGAAGTGTGGCCTCACCAGTGCCCCCAGCACAGGGGTGACAGTCACTGCCCTGGTCCTGCTGGCCACACTATTGCTGATACAAGCCAGCATATCATTGGCCTTCTTGACCATCTTGGCACCAATGTTCTCATGTCCAACCACTGCCAACCAACAAAGGCCTTTTTCTGCTGGGCAGCTTACCAGACACTGTCCCAAGCCTGAAATGCTGCCTGACATTGTCGTGACCCAGCAGGGCAGGACCCAGCGCTTGGCCTTGTTGAACCTCACACAATCGGCCTCAGCCCATGGATCCAGCCTGTGCAGATCCCTCTGCAGAGCCCTCCTGACCTCCAGAAGATCCACACTCCACCCAACTTGGTGTCTTCTGCAACTGCACTGAGGATGCACTCAATCCCCTTTTCTAGATCTTCAATAAAGATAAACTGTCCCCAGTACTGAGCCCTGGGGAACACCACTGCTGTCTGTCCACCAGCTGGATGTAATTCCATCCACCAACACTGTCTGGGCATGGCCATCCAGACAGTTCATTACCCAGCATCCATGGCATGTAAAAGCTGAGTTGAATATGTATAAATAAAGGTGTGGGATTTAATTTATTTGTGAAAGGTGTAAGTCAAGCAGGTATAAGTAAAAAAAAAAAATCCTCATTTTAAGATGACGTTATTGAATGGTTAATTAATACAAATTTTGCTGTTTTATATAGCCAGTATTATTATTTTACAGTGTCTTTGTTTATTCAGTCATCATTACTTTTTACTTTAGCAACGTGGGAGCAGAGACAGGCATCAGCTTTCTCTAAAAGTAAAGAAAGACTTCTGTGCCTATAGAGACTGTATAGTATTATATATAATTATATGCATAATTTTATTGATGTCTTTACTGAAAAGGGCTGTTTTTCACCACCCCCTCTCTAGAAGGCACCTCTGAAACCTCATTGCTCTAGCAATTTACAATCTTCTTCATTTTCTTTTTAGCTTAAGTTTGTTCCTAGTCAACCCACTCTATTTACTCTTATGCCAACACTAGTGCTACGTTAAATAGCTCATGTCTCTCCTTGGTGAGTTTTTCCTTCATTTATTTATAGACAACCATCATATCCTTCTAAGTCTTCATTTTTCTTGAGTAAACAAACCTTGTTTTCTCATATCCTCTCCCCTGACAGGCTTTCTGTCGTTTTGATCACCCTAATAGACCACTCTTGGGCCAACTTCAGTTCATTTTCCTTTATAAGTGCTCTCTTTTAAATTCTCTAATTAATCTTGCAGCTCTTGAGATGCTTATTCACATCCTTGTTTTTTCAATCCACCCCTACCTATTGTCGTTATTTTTCTCATATCCTTACCCCTATTCTCGGGAGATAGATTCTTGGCTTTTTTCAGACCATATAGCTTGAGAAAATTCCAGAGTCGTTCTTCGTTCAAGATCCTGATCTCTTCAGTGCAGCTAGCTTCCCTTCATTTGTCAGAAACTATCCTGTAGAAACTGAAATAAACTGTGGTTTATCCAGGTTCTGATTTCGCTTCACTTGAATCAGTTTGCATTCAGATGATTCAAGTTTTATTTATTTTATCCCCACCACATTTATTATACCCTGATTTCATTTAAATTAAATATCTTTACAATTTTTCCAGAGAGATAAGAAAGGGAAAACCTCAGGACAGTCTGTAAATGCTGTCTCCAAGAAGAACAAAGGTAAATTGCATTATCCTGATGATGTGACAACAGAAATCATCAGGAGAAAGCATTTCTCAAACAGAATTATATATGGCAAACCCAGTCACCACAGCCAGTTTTCCCCAGGATGCCAGTAAATTATTTTTGTAACTTAAAAATTGTTACAAAATGCAAGTGGTGGCTAAAAAATCTAACTAGAAATTAATTTACTGTGTTGTTGATTGGCTGACAAAAAACGCGATTTTTATCCGTAGGTTTTTGAAGTGTCCAGAGTTTGCTGCAAAACAGTGAATTGTAGGGGTCAATCTGCCTGGCAAAAAAAGGAGCTCAGCATTTGCCAGAGGTGTTTATAGCTTCCCAAATGAAATATTTCATGTGTAATACAAAAATTGAATGATTCCATTCCCTGGTATCCTTTGTTCCGCACTGCCACATTCCAAGGTGCAAATGTAAAATGACTCCAGGAACTTGCTGTATTTATGCTTCCAGATTCCACCCCATGCTCAGGCACTTAGGTGCAACATGCACAGACACAAGGAACTAAAATAGCAAGAAGTACATTGTCTAAATATTTATGGGCTTGAGTTTCAAAATGAAACATCTGGGGTTCTTTGGGGTTTTTTTGTGTTTTTTTGTTGTTTTTTTTTTTTTTTTCTCTTTGACACTACTTTTCAAAAAGAAAAAGAACAAAAAAAAACCCAGGAAGAAAAAGCTCAGATACTCCTCTGTTTAAATATAAATGCTGACTTTCTAAAGAAAGAGAAAAAGCAAGAAAGAAGAGTGAGGGGCATTGACACCCTCAGGGAAAATTTCATCTCAAGAGAACTGACCTTTCAGAGAAAGCAAATTAAATTATCTTTCTCATCTTTTACTAGTGCTGTGACATCATTAAAATTCACGTTATATACCAGCATGCTTTCTTTTGTATTCATAACCTTAAACCAAAATTAATCAGTTGTCACATAAAGTTAACATATTTGTTAATGGTACCCAAGCCCCAATATGTATTGTCTCAGTACGACTAACTTTAGTGTAAAATAACAAATATTGTAGGGCAATGTCAACTCAACTTGTATCAATCTTTGGAAAATCAATCCAGAACATGTTGGGCTGGGGATGAAAGAGTCCCTGCATGATGAAAAAACAGTGTGTTTAAAAGTGTTTAATAAATAGGATCCCCTGACGTAGTGAGGTACCACCACTTGTGCAATACTTGGAAGAGAGGAGGGATGGGAACAGCAGCCTCTGGACACCTCCTGCCACCTTTACCAGGGGTGCTTTTGACTCTCTGCTTGTCTCATTGAATGCCCTGTTCTCCCAGCTCTTACTGCAATATTTGCTATGGACCATTTCTGTAACCCTTTATTCAGGAGCTCAGTTTAGACTTTGGATTTTCAAAAGAAGAGGATGCTGGGGTTGGTGAAACAATCCCAGAGCCTCAGGTTCTCAAGCTGTTCATGCAGTCAGTGGGAAAAACTGACACCACAATTAAAATTGATAAAGACCATGTGTAAATTTAGGGGGAAAAACACAAAAGGAGGTGGAAAAATAAAAGAAAAACCTATTCCCTTTCAGTATAAAATCCTATAACTAGGAATTCAAGTCATTCTCAGTACCACTCTCTTAAAAAAAAAATAAGAAAAAAGAAAAAAACAAAACAAAAAGGGTGGTTTTTGTTTGTTTTTGCTTTGTCGTTGTTTTTGGTGGGTTTTTTTTTTGCTTAGTTTTTTTTTTCTTTTCTTTTCTTTTTTGTTTTGGATATATATGTGAGAAAAATCTAAATGTAGAAAAACAGAAATAGGCAGATGAGGAGACTACACAGTGCGTTTCAGGGAGGATTCTGCTATTGTGCATGAGCAATACAGCCTGCACGGTTTTTGAAAATTATTTTATACAACCATAGCACCTTAGTAAAAATATAATAACACCATAGAGTCAAAATATATCACCATGGAAAAGTAATGGAAAGGAGACCTTTAAAGTTTCCCCCAGAGTAATAAAACATGTCATTGAAGAGCTCAGAAGTGGGTTAATGCACCCACATGTCCAGATGCCTTTCTTTATAACACTGCAAATAAGAAAGTAATCCTTACAATATAGACTTGACTTCTTCCTGAGAAAGATATTTATTTGTTTTTTAGAGCAGTCTATGCCCATTCATGTTAAGAAAAGATATTTCTTTTTTGCTATAAAGTAAGAGATAATTTATAGTATATGTTCTGTTGAATTTATATACATTTTAAAAAATCATTTCAAAGATTATATTCTTCAATTTATGCTGTATGGACTGTCTTAAGGTCAGATATTTTCCCTTTATATATTTTCAAAAATCCTTTAACTTCAGTTGGAACAAAGATTTTACTGTGTAAAAAAAAACCCAATAATTTCAAATCCTTGCACAACATGAGAAGATGTTCAAAACCAGGAAGATTCTGAAGGTATTTCACTTTAGAAAGAGAAAATGGCTTTTGGTATGTGCTGTACATCCTTTGAAAATCAAGGTATTTGAACGTGTCACAAAAAAATCCACTTCCCCAAATCACTTCTCAGTAATCACTGCCATTGATTCAAAAAAAACTTCTAAAAAACTGGGGTACAGGAACAAAGCTGAGGAAGAAGGATGAGACTGATAAGCTAGTCAGGCTATATTCAGTTCCAAGAAAAAGAGAAATCATACAATATTTAACAATTTGTAAAAGCCTGGCATTCATGGAAGTGTTACACAACCACCTGAGTGGATTTGCCAGGAACAGTTCATTTACTTCCCACCAGTACTAGTTCAATCAGATCTCTAAGAAGAGGAATACCAGGAAAGAATGAATAGTTGACAAGTACAAGTACAGTTCAGACATCACTACTTGTGTTCATTCTGTTATGCCTCTTGTCCTGTCCCTGTGTACTGCTGGGAAGAGTCTGCCTTGTTCACTCCTTCGGATCAGATATTTACACCTACAGGTAAGATCCCCCATGACACTTCTCCAAGATGAACAGTCCCAGCTGTCTCAGCCTCTCTTGCTATGACAGATGTTCCAGCCCTCTCTGTGTCTGTGCCTCTTCACTTGACCCTCTGTTATTAATTCCATGCCTCTCCTTACTGGGTAGCCCAGTTCTTTGTATCCAAATCAAGAAGAATCAGACCAGGAATATCACACCAGTGACACACACTGACAGAAGGGAAGGATTATCTCTCTTCCCTGCTTGCAAGGCTCTGTTTAACACAGTTCAAGTGGCTGTTGGCCTTTGCTCCAAGGTGTGCTGCTGGCTAATGCTCACCTTGGTGCCATCATGACCATCCAGGCTTTCTCTGCTGGTTATTCCCCAGATTGTATTGTTACATGGGGTTATTCCTTCCCAGGTGTAGGGAGAAATGTTCACCCGAGCAGGATCAGTGAATTGAAGTCAGCACGGTCAGCTACATAAATATTGCATAGGAAAAAAATGAAATATGTGATTTTCTCAATCTCAAGAAAGGCAACAGTCAGTTTAAAAAAAAATAAATAAATTAAAAGGAAAATTTCATATTATGATATGGGCATTAAATATGGAAAAGAGTTTTGAAAGGAAGACATATAAACTCATCCCTCAACCTTACAACTTAGTCTTGCAATGTATAGTATCCACTGTTTTCCATTTTACTTTTTTTAAAAATGAATTGGTTGAAATCAATTCTTTGTCTGTGTACAGACAATAGAGAGGGACAATGGAAATGGCCTCAAGTTAAAAATGGAATAAGGAAGAGGATAATTTGTTCATTGTACAAGATAAGGATTGGGCTTAAAAGCCCAGCAAGAAGATTCCCTATAGAAATCACAAAAGCATTTCCAATGGAAAGGGAGGTGAAGCATTGAAATCAGCTGCAGGGAAAGATGTGAAGACATCACCACTGAATTCTTTAAGAATTGTTTGGAGAGCCTCCTGTTAAAAATGATGAAGGTAGATCTGATCTGATCATAGGACAGACAGAGGAGCTAGATAGTATCTCGTGATCCTGTACAGCCACATTTTGATAAGATTGTATTGCATGTGAAAACACATGTCCTTAAAGATAGGAATAGGTGTGAAATTTCCAATGATCAAGGTTATATTATCAAAATAAATAAGGAACATTGTAGGAAAAATAATCTGAAATCCTAGGACATCTACAATCCTGTAAACATTTGCTTATTTGAATCAATCTCACATCACTGAAATCAAATTATTTAAATTATTCAAGATCCAAATGTGCTAAAATCCATGTGGGTCCTGTTTGCAGTTAGTTTATGCCTATTAGGCGCTCCAGCCAGCAATAAAGAAGAAAGCATCTGGGTACTTGCCAGCTAGAGAATGGCATTGTGTTCACACATCAAAAGCAATAGAAATAAGGCTTCATGTTTATGTGCTCACGTTTGCATGACAAGGCCTTTTTTCCCCTTTTTTATTTAGAGCTGAAGCTCTGAAGATTCCTTTGAAGAGAAAGGAAGAAAGGATTCTTAAGATAAAAATATTGATGATTAATTTAACCCCTTAAGATAAAAGTAATCATGTTTAGTTCAACCTCTACCGAATTTTAAACTGCACTTATTTTAACAGAGCCCATGGAGAAAAGGGGTACAAACCCCAGATATCCAGTGAGACCTTTGTTCTCATGTATGGTGTACTGACAAAAACCAGGCTTCCTCTAAAAAAAGTTTTGAATAATAATAATGAACATATTTTCCCATTTTGCTTTTTTACTCAGTAAATTAATATTGTAGGATAACAGGTAAGTGAATTTACAACTGATTTATTTATCATCCTGTCCGTCCTTTCTCTCTCTTCTGTAAGCCTGTCCAATATACTGATGTTTCCCACTCCAATTCCCATTTTATGGGAAGATATTCTGGTTTTACGTATGCTGTCTCAGCATTGCTTGTGTGTTATTTTAAACATGTGAATGGTTGTAACACAGTAATAAGTATTAACACCTGTAAATTAATTTTTTTTGTGGGGGGATTTAAGATGAATGTGATCAAGGAAGTTGTTTCTGTGCCCTTTTAAAAAATTGTCAATCTTTCAGGGAGAGAAAACCAAACACAGAACAACACAGCCTCCCCTCAACAAATTAACAGAGACAGGTTTCTGCCCCAGAGACAGTTCCGCCTCTGAAAAATCCCCTGTAGTACAAATACATACAACAACACACTTATATTAAATTATGTTGTTTGGGTAGTTTGCTTTGAACTCTAGGCACATAAAAGGTTGGGGGAACCCAGCTAATCAAATATCTGCTAATATTTGATGAAGACCCAGAGGTTTTGGAAATCTTAAACAGGCCTGGAAGATCATCGTTGCACTAGCGAAGATCACTTGCTGCCAGGGTTGGATTTTACCCCCATGGATACCCAAAAAACCAGAACCATGTCATGCTGTTTCCCAGGACAGAGATAAATCCTTCCCGTGCAGTGGATGCTGTTATTGTGATTCGCAGTGGGGAAACGCTACTGCCCTCTACTTTTAAGAGATCTATCATGAAGAGAGTACTGAGCTTGACAAAGTTCCTAGTTTTGACATTGATAAGAAAAATTATAATCATAATAATTGCAAAATTACAGTAATGATAACAATAACAGCAATAAGAACAGCAGTGGTGATTTACTGTGGTAATTTATCTCTGATGATGAGAGTAATAATAATAAGAGCTAGTTCTCTGTGAAAAATTCTGTACAGAATGCATGCTTCACAACTGCATCTTTTGTTAGGCTTGAAAATCTACTGTCAGTATCCCACTGAAATACGATTTGATATATACTGTGCAGTATATATCGACTATACTGAATAAAAATTAATAAATAAATAAATAAACATTAAAATAAAATGTTTGAACTCAGACTTATATGAAATTTAACTGGCCTTCTTGGCCTGTGTTCTTGATAGGCATGCAAAAACCATGACAGTGTTAATGGAATGTTAATATATTCTTAAAATGCTGAGAGAGTTGCCTTTGAAGTGATTTGAAATTAAACAAAAAAAAAAAAAAAAGGGGGGGTGGGCTGGAAGGAAAAGAAAGAGAACAGAGAGGGGAAAGAAAGAGAGAGAGAGAAAAAATATATATGGAGAGAGCCAGTTTGATTGTGAGGTTTCAGATATTCCCTAAGGGGTAGGACAGAAGGACTACGAAACAGCTCTTTCCCTTTATCATACAAGCAATTACTGGCAATTTGTTCTGGCCAGTAAAACTTCTGATATTATCATGGTTGCTGAGTAATTTATCATCAAAGTTTAATGTGAAAACAGGTGACTGTGTAATCACCAATCTAGGAACAGAAATAGAATCGTTATTATTTCTGCCTGAAGAGAGGGGTTCTTTTTTTTTCCTTTTTTTTTTTTTTTTCCTTTCTGTCAATTGACTTAACGGCCAAAAGGCTGTTCATCACATCACCATGAATTATAAAACCTCTATTAAATATTCATAAAAGTTTTGAAATGAATGTGTGATAGAGATGAAAGCCAGGCTAATTTAAATACCTACCAGACCTGTCTTAATTACAGAGGTAAAATGAGATATAAAAATTATAGCAGCAAGGAAAGGAAAAAAAAAGTTGAAACAGTTCATTCCATACATTATGTGCATTTCTTTTTAACCAGTGATGAGCAATTTGTACACAAGCTGAAGTGTGCATCTCTATTGAAAGAAATCAGTTTTTAAGTTCCATGTTTTTATACTAATGGGATATTTTTGAATCTGTGGGAACTGACACTTAAATGTGAACTTGTTTCTTGGTATGCATTTCTGTATGTGTGGGCATGTGTAAGGAAATTGTTCAATTAACTTTAAAATGATAGAAACAAAACCTACAGGTGTCTGCAGGTGTGAGGCTGAAACACACTATGCTGGGAGAAGTTTAAATGTACTAATTCTCCCTCTGATAAGTAAGTCTGTACTTGCTCAGTCTCCTGGTCCGTATTGGATACTGTGTGGGACATTCGAAGAATGAATTTGTCCATGAGTAGAGGAGACCCAGGCTTAATTGTGTTTAATATCCTTTGGCTGGGCACCAAAGAGGGTTTTTTTTTTAAACACACAGACTGAGATGCAGAATCAGGCCTTTGCTTTGCAACACAGCTTGCCAGCTTCACAAAGCTGATAAACAACTCAAACAGATCCAGGATGCACAGCCATATTGGGATATCTAAGTTGTGACTCCTTTCACTTGAATTTATACTGTCATCAAATTGTTCATAGCTCTTTGTTTGAACATCCAAATATTCTTCTTTAGAGAAACCAGGCTTTCTAATGTATGACTTATCCTACCTCAAATAATTGTTAATTAGGTGCATGAGGATTTGTTTTTTAGAGGACTGACCTGGATAGCAGGTTTCATTGTAGCAAATATATGAAGTTAGATTCCAAAACCTTGCCAGAGTTACAGTACCATGTGTCTGACAGCTGCAGCCTGGTAATGAAAGGAAAGTACAAAGATTGAGCATATAAAAACATCTGCCTAATTAGCGTTTGTATTAATATTTGACTTTGAGATATTTTGATGAAAGAGCAAGTTGACGTAGTTAGAAACATGACATTGTGGCATTTTTCATTAAAAAAATACTTATATCTGATAACATATAGTTAAGACCACTCCTGAAGAGGTAGCTAGACTTCTCAGATATATTCCAACCCTTTTCCTGTGTTACTAGTTTTGCAAGTAGTAGTAGTAGTAGTAGTAGTAGTAGTAGTAGTAGTAGTAGTAGTAGTAGTAGTAGTAGTAATTGTAGTGCTACTATCAATGCCACTATGTTCTACCACTACTACTATTAAACTACTGTTATTACTTTTATATTGCAGTATTAATTAATTCTCCAAGTATGGAGAGATTACCATGTCCTAAAAATTAAGCACACACTTAGTAAACATTCTGGCTAGAGATGGAACCCAGTTATTCATGTAGCATTTTCTAAAGCCACAATTTATGAGAGAGAATTCAGCACAGTGTAAAAAGAAAGCCAAACCTCAAATCCTCTGAGAAGTAAAATTCCACAGAAAAAGACAGCTGAAAGTTTGTGTTCAGAGTTATCTTATCTAGGACATGCAATCTATTTAGATAGAATTGACTTATTTTACTTCATTATTCCCCATGTCTCTATGATCGACAGATTAAGTTTGTCTAATAGCAGGACTTGAGCTGATTTCATAATTAGCATAGTTCTATGTCTCCAAAAATTCTTTGTTAGAAAGGACTTATATGAAAGAACTAAGGTTTATAAAGAAAAGGGGAGGAAAGCTTTGCTGACATCCTAATAATTAAAAATTTGGACTTCCATCAAACTTAATCTTCAAAAGAAGTCCAGCCTGCCTTGATTCCAAGGAAAATTAACTTGATAACTTTAATGAAGTGCAGCCTTTATATTTGTACATCACTCTCTCCTGTTTCCTTATATGAAGAGTTTTGAAATATGTTTATAAGATCATGTAGTGGTAGAACAGTTCAGATTAAAAAATAAAAGAAGCATTCAAAGCAATCAGTCCATATTCAAAGTAAATTTGAGCTAGTCTCAAATGTAAAGCAAAACTCACCTATTTGCTATAATTTATTTTAGTTTATTTCCTTACTTGGTTCTGACTGGTCCCATGAGACTTCTAGTCTTATTCCTAGTGTAGAGGCAGCTCAGGTAAGAACCTGAATAAATGACCATCAGCAGAAAATAGCTGCTACATTGATTCTCTGGAGGGAACTGAAAAAATATCCTTAGACAAGTTTTTAGAGTATTTGCATTCTGGTTTTGACTATAAGAAAACTCGGGCTAAGGGCTACTGACTGGCTAAATTGCACTTCAGTCCTAATTTAGCAGATACTAAACAGGAACTTAGTATATAAATTTTGGTTAAGACAGTTTTCACACAAGCATATTCTGACTGAAGCTCACTACACGCAGCATCTTTCTAATGCAATTTCAATGTGAAGAGCTATAGATTTTGACCAAGTACCATGACTGTTCTGAAACACAGATAATGAAGTCTCAGGATCCAGTCTGCCACATGTGGTCCTGTCTTGTCTTGTTCAGTCAACACTGAATTTTCTGCACAGGTCACCAGAAACCATCAGGAGGCTAGGAGGTGACTTCACACATACTTGTCAAGTGGTTACAGTTTTTAAAACCTTGATCTGAAGACATGAATCCTACAGTATTTTGGGGTGGGACTGGGGGAGGGAGCTAACAAAATACCATTAAATTTAGTTGCCTGAAGCCCTGTCTTTTTTCCCTCTAGCCAGATGTAGTTAGCTGAAGTCTAACAAAGGTTTCTGCAGCAGGTATTTCATCTGTCATATCAAAACATTTTCAATACCCACTACCAATATGACACTAAATTTTGGTCTCACATAAATGTCAGCCCATTTATAATTTTGGGTTGCAGTACTGCGAAAGGGAGATGACAAGCTTGTATTTCACACTTGCTATTGAAATGAATAAAAATGACTAGTCCCTTTAAAGAAAGGCTTTGAGGAGGAGTTTGTGTGGGGTTGTGTGTGAAATTGTGTGTGCTCGGGCTTGCTTGTGCTTTTCAGACAGAATATTCTGGCAAGCGTGTGGTGATTTGCAAATCCGTTCCCATAGAAATTTCACCCAGGGTGCTTAAAAGACTAAAGCTGGGCTATCTTGCTAATATCCCCAATTAAGGTGTGATATTAGCAGCCATGCATACTTTGGTTAGAGGTATTGGCATGAATAAGAAGGACCTGAAATGGATGAGGGAACCTGAATGCAGTGGCAGGGATAAGATCAGGGATAAAAATTAATAGGAGATGGAACTCTCTCTTCAGGTGACACAAATGCATACTGCTGGAAAAAATAGCAGGCACTCGTTCATAATGATCACTACCTAATTGGAATCATTCTTTTGGATACATATTTTTAACAAAATGGTATGTTTAATAGAGATGGTAATGCAGTGCAGGACGTGAGACCTACTAGACTGACTGAGCATCTTATTGAGCTGCACAGAATGTGATGAACACTTATTTGGATTCCACTTACACATAGATCCAAAATAAAATCTCAGAAGTCAATATTTTATCACTAACCCCTCTAAAAAAAAAAAAAAAAAAAGCCAAAATGATAGGAAACATGCATGTGGAGTTTTTTTTCTCCTCTAAATGTGAAAAAAGAAACAGGTATATTTTTCAGCATTTCCCATTTAAAACAAGGAGAAGGAAAAAAAAGAGCAAATAAAATGTTAGCATATAAGAGAAAAGTATAAATGGGTTTGAATTTTTGAGGTGCACCTGCCCCAGAGAACCTGGGGTATGGAAACCATTGGGACTCTATGGTGGTATAAGAGCAGTTTTTTGGTTGAAGTGTAAAGTCCAAAAGCAACCCTCACTTCCCAGTTATATAAGACACAATGTGTATATGTGACAAGCAGTTCTGGGTATCAACTCCAGAATATATCAAAAAGAAGATAATAAAGCACTCATTTAAGTAAAATACTGTAGTCCATATTTCAAAAGGAAGCATGATTTGTGTGATTTCCATAAATAAATGTTATATTTTTGAAAAAGAGATAAAATATTTTTAGATACTTAGTTTGTTATTTTAGGACTTGAAATTCCACATTTTTGCATGTTTATTTTTGACTAGGTCTACTTTTGAGAAAGAAGAAAAAAAATATTTTTGACTACATGATACATAAAACACAAACCCAGGCTGGGGAACAGGGATTAGAACCAACACTCTGACACACCAGCTTGCCTAACAAAATATGTTACACAGTCATTCTCTATCTCTGAACCTTTATTTTTTTTCCAAGGGTACACAGTTTTAGCATAAGCACTGAAAAAGACCATTGTCACCCCAAGACACAATCCCAGGACAAAACTGAAAACAGATCTGCTACTCTCGTATCAATACACTAGTTTAACAATACCTGATCTATAATACCTGATCTAATTAAGGATGTCCCTGCCCATGGCAGGGGGTTGGATTAGATGGCTTTAGAGGCCCTTTAGAGTCCAAATTGTTTTATGATCCTGTGATTCTCTAATTGCTCATTTTAGAATAGATGTGTCTTATCTAATGCAGATTTCTGAAGCTAGCATATAAATTGGGATGCAAATAAGTAGAGGTGAATTTGCTACACATCTTCACAAAAAAAGTGTTTGTTTTTTTCCAGCCATCGTTAAGAATGTTCAGTTATGTGAGTGGGTCTGCAGTCTTGAACTCTGGATCTAAGTCAGAAGATCTTTGAGCATCTATTTAAAAAGGGATTTAACATTTATGATCATGTCTATCTTAAAAAGTGGTCTTTTTCTCTTACAAAAAAAAAAACCAATAACATAAGCACTGAACTTCAGAAAACAGTTCTGATTATTGGGTTGTTTTCCTTACTAGGAAATTTTTCCTTACTAGGAGAGAGTTGGGTCTCAGTTACTTAAACACTTGAAGCTGCTACTTTTCATTTTAGATTTGGTGACAAATTTGCAATCCAAATAGCCATAAACTTATACACTAATTCTGTCTCCATCTATATCAGGAAGTTGTGTAATCCTTTCAACTCTGAGGCAGACTAAAATCCTCTTTTTTAAGTTAAGACAATGTTTTGACTGAGCAGTGTGAATACTATGAGAAGAATAGATCTTGATGAAAAAAGTCTTAAATATAGCACATATATATATATATTCTCATATAAATGTGCTTATATATATCCATCTATATATGGAAATATATATGAACAAGGAAATGTCATGATTATGACAAAATAAGGGTATTTTAATCCATCAAGGCTCTTTTATCTATCAAGTTATGTTGGCACATGACTGGCCCTTGGCATGGGGTTTATATCTTTGACCAGAAGATGAGAAATTACTGGGCATAACAACAGTAACTGCAGGATGTAGAAAATCAAAGAGTGAGAAGCTGACAAAAGTTACACATTGTGATGGTGTCATGGATGGATTTCACAGGCAGTCACAGGAGGTTTGTAGAGAAAGAGACAACGCTCAGAGAAAATTGAAGGGGAGTTCTGGAGTCCTTGCAGAGCCTAGTCTTGCAAGCAGTAACTACCACCAAATTAGCCCAAGATTAACTTAGCAGCAAGAATTGAAACACCAAATTTAGATGTGAAGGTCTCAAACCTGGATCCAGTGGGGAAAATGCAATTATAAGTAAGTTGATTAGGGAGGGGACAGGAACAGAAGAATGCAGGAGTCAAGATAGATGTGGGAAGAAAACTTGTGCAGATAAGCTGAATAAAGGCACTGTCTTTGCTGCTCTGTATGAAGTGCACACGTTTGTTGGGCCACATGTGAACCTCTGTTACTAGCCAGGCACACAGAGAGCTGCTGCCCACCTTAGAGAAGAAGGAGCCCTCAGGACTTAAAGTCCACAAGACTTCGATTGCCTTAAACCCACTGTGGTTTTTAATGGATAAATATCTTCTAATTCTAAGAGAAATTAAGGGAAGGTGAGAAAGTGATATACAGCACAATTTAATTTGTTGCATTAGTTTTTTACACTTTTTTTGTCAGCTGCAGCTTGGTGACCTCTTGGTTTGCCTACACTGTGGCATAAAAGCTATATTTTATGTTCCTTTGGAAAAAGATAAGCTGTCTTGTTTTCAAGAGCACATTATTTTGAACTTTGTTCTGACACTGAGGCCAGTAGCTGGAATTCATTTGTGCACTTAATCTCTGAAGCTAGTCCCTCTTCTTCCTTTTACACCCATGTTAGAACAAACCTGATGTAGATGCATGTGCCTCTGACTCCCTTCTACTTTTTTAGTTTTTGGAGGCTTCCAGGACCCTTAGGAGGACTGGTCATAGAATTTAAAGGAATTTTCTGTGCACTGTATTTATCTGCTAGGAAAACCAGTGGACAGGACTGCTTGCATGACTATCTGAGGAATGCAAGGGGAGACAGGGAGCCTGTCCCTCTGTTTTCCTCTCCTCAGGCAGACCATGTCTTAGTAACAGTTCTTCCCCAGGCAAATGAAGTACAGAAGAGTAAGCATGTTTCTGTGTAGCTTTCTCACATCTGGCTACATGGAAAATAATCCTACAGGTGCTGTTTCTGTGTTGATTGAATAAAGGATGTCCATCACCTTTCACTAGCAGAGCAGCTGGCCAGGCAAGGCTCAGCAGCAACGCCGTTTGCAAACCAGGTTTCCAGAGATGCAAAGAACACAGGCTATTTCTGCCCCTTTTGAATCTTCCCAAATGAGGATGTTTTGTCTGAAACAGGGTACTTCCATCATGCCCTGGAGAAGATCTCTTAAGGCTCTGATGATGATGTGTGGTTCCTGGCCAGGAGTGTTTGCTCCACCTCACAGCCCTGTGTGCTTTGAAGGTATTCCTGCCCTGGTGGCATTACATCTACATTACTAGTCCTAATTAACATAGGTGAAAATGAAAGAGGTTTTGCCTCAGTAAGCAGGAGAGAACAAAGATTGAGCCTGACTTGTGAATGCATCTTCTCTTTCAAGAGTAAAACATAGAACTGTTCAGTACATCAGGTGAAATTATCTGCCATCTGTGAACTGAGCATCAAAAACACAATTAAAATACCAACATGAATTCTCTTCAAATAATTTATAGCAATGCTTTGTGAGCACTTCTCTGCTCTTCCCTGAGCTCCAGACCTCTCTGTAGTGATATTTTAATTTGCATCCAGAATATTGGGAAAAACAAAAACAAGTAGTTAATAATAATAATGTAAAAAGGTGAAAAAAAAAAAGAAGGAAGACAAAAGTTTTAGGTGCATTACAGCTATCTTGGTTTTCATTTCACCATTAGAGAGTGGAAGGCTCAGTCTCAAGGTTAGAGAACTGCACCTTATCATCAAAAATAGCAATGAGAGCAACAAGGTCAAGGGCACTAATGGGTGCCCCACAATTTTTCTGTTATCAAGAGATTTTGGCACTGATGTTCACTCAAAGTAAAAATTTTCTTCCTCTCCTCCTTACTCAGTTTATCTTCCACCACAAGAAGTAAGAACCTACAAAAAGATGAAGAAGAAGGGGTCGCTGGCACAAGTTTCTGGTTACACTGAGACTGAAATCAGAAACAGGAAACAAGGGAAACAAGCAAATGCATAAAGATGCTGCTTTCAGCCATGTTGTTGGGTAACCGTGGGTTTATCAAATATTGACAAACATGAAATGATTGTAATCAGTCACTGTCAGAAGGGAACAGGTACCCTCCTCTCTTTTACAAATGATCCAATTAAAGGAAACATGTTGGCTATAAAAGTCAAAATCAACAATGCACTGTACGCTGACAGCCCATCCAACATATAAAATCAATAGTGCATTCTTCTTCTAGCCAGCACAAAGCAACAGTAGCAACTTTCCCACCTCTTTAGTCAAATATGACACTGTATCAATCGATCAAAACTTAGTATTTATTGAACACTGGCTTCTGAAGAATGCAAAATGTATTGTTCTTTCCTTATTTTATTTCAATAAAGTTTAACTTAAAGGCATAACACTTGAGAGAGCTCAACTGCTTTATTGTGGTTAGATATAGCTATAGCTAGCAGGACAGATAGATATAAATGTATATTAATACATGGTTCTGGGAAATAGATTACATTCGTTGCCTGAATGAGAATAAAAGTCTTTCTGATGCTGGTTTGCAAGATCCTCTTTTTTATTTTTTATTTTTTTTCCTATTTTCTCCTTTGTCTTTTGTTTGTACCAAAATTTAGCTTTGCTTTGAAGTGATGTTTCTGTGGCAGAAAACTTTCTTATCCCACAGAGATTTCATCAATAGAGGAAGACATGATAATTCTGCTGGAATTGAATCTGTGTTTGTCATTCTCCACTGTCCTTGACACAGAGGAAGAGTGTAAAACATGACTGTATATCAGAATATGGTCAAAACGAAGCTCATGTCTAAGTAAGGTCTTGATAAGAAATACCTTAAGTATTTGTTAATAGCTTCTATGACACTGGGTAATTAGCCTTAGTTATAGATCAACTAAATATTATTTTAAGTAACTCCTCTCTGTTTAAACCCATTGGTAAGGGCTTTATATTTTTGTAGCTATTTTTCCTTTTTTTTCGATGGTGACTAGGAATTCCCAAAGACAAGATTAAATTAAAATGTTTCAGCAATTAAATGAACCAACAAACAAACAAACAAATAAAACTCTCAAAAGCTCTGTTTATCTAGATATATGCTGGGGGCGGGGTTTGGTTTCTTTGTTCTGGTGAGTTTCTTTTTCATTTTGGTTCAAAAAGATGTTTAAGATCATCAAATCCAGCCAATAAATCCAATAAACTGCCACCTCTACCTCTAAAACATGTCCCTAAGCACCACAGCCATGTGTCTTTTAAACAGTCTTCAGGGACAGTGACTACACCATTGTCCTGGGCAGTCTGTAACAATGCCTAACCACCCTTTCAGAGAAGAAATTTTTCTTAATACCCAGTTTAAACCTCTCCTGGCACAGCTTGAAGCTGTTTTCCCTAATTCTATTACCCCTTTCTTGAAAGCAGAGGTGGTACCCCACCAGGCTGCAATCTCCTTTCAGGTCATAGCAGAGAGCAGTAAAGGCTCCCCTAAGCCTCCTTTCCTCCAGGCTGAGCCCACACAGCTCCCTCAGACACTCCACATCAGACTTGTGCTCCAGACCCTTCCCCAGCTGGATTCCCTTCTCTGGATACACTAGAGCACCCCCATGTCTTCCTTCTATTGAGGGGCCCAAAACAGAGCCCAGGATTTAGGGTACGGCCTCACCAGTGCCCCCAGCACAGGGTGATGAGCACTGCCCTGGTCCTGCTGGCCACACTACTGCTGACACAAGCCCGGTGTTATTTGCCTTCTTGGCCACCTGGGCACACTCCAGCTCATGTCCAGCCACCAAAAACCAGCACCTCCAGGTCCTTTGCCACTCAGCAGCTTTCCAGCCACTCTGTCCCAGCCTGGAGCTGCAGGGGGTTGTTGTGACCCAAGGGCAGGACCCAGCGCTTGGCCTTGTTGAACCTCACACAATCGGCCTCAGCCCATGGATCCAGCCTGTGCAGATCCCTCTGCAGAGCCCTCCTGACCTCCAGAAGATCCACACTCCCACCTTGGCATCATTGTTTTCCCCTCAGGACTGCTTTCCAAGGAGTTCTGTCAACAGCCTCTTAAACAGGCTCAGATCTGCCCTCAAGAACTCCGAGGTAACTCAGTTCTGCTGACTCCTCTCCTCAGTTCTCCAAGAATAAAAAGCTGTGTAATTTTGTGATTGTTATGCCCATGACAATCTCCAACCAGCACGTCACCCACAATTCTTTTACTGTTCAGAAGCAAGAGGTCTGGGTAGCTCCTGATTTGAGCAGAATGGATCTGATCTGCAAGCTAAAGATATCTTTGGGAAAACACTTCAGCTAGGTTCAATCACACCCTAAGACAATCAGACTTTTTATTTTCTTTGCTGAAATTCAGAGTTCATAAATTATGCACATCTCTGATATAATGGACATTACCTAATTTCTTACATTGGCTGCTTGATTGTCATTTTACTTTTAAATCACTAGCTTTCCCAATTACAAGACAAACCAGTTCATAAAATATTGACGTCTCAAAGAGACCTGCTTGTACCAGTTGAAGAAATGTGTGTCTAATTTTAATGTGCCACTTTCCCCTTTTCAAAGAACATGGACAGTACCAACAAGGAAAGTGAATGGCTTTTTCATCCTTTGTTCTTAGAAAATGAATTAATAAGTCATACACGTGTTCACATTAGGTTTCTATCTTATAAATAAAAGTTGCAGTTGTAATGGGCACTGTCAAAGATATGTTTTTAGCAATAAAATTTGTCCTGTAGGTATTATGTGGTATCAAAAGCAACAATTACTTTCATGGAACATAGCTGACCTCCCCAAAGTGTTTTATTTCTTATTATTTAATTGTTTCTCCAAAGTTTGCAATATATGAAATGTACAGGGAATGTACATTACAGACAAAAGCCTGTTTTGCATCTTCCGGTTTTAAAAATATAACATGGAAATTTAATTTTTAAAAGACAGCATCAAAATATTTAAAATCCAGGAAATAATTTTTTTTCATTTTTTTTTACTTTTGTGAAAAGTGCATTCATACCTTATGAAATACCATGTATTTTTTTAGCTAAGCCAGCCAACTGGTATGGAACAGGTTAATCTTCAGAAATTTTCACTTTAAATGGTTTGTATGCAATTTATGTGGTTTAATAAATATCAATGAAAAATGCTATATTAAGAAATCACATATGTAGCCATTAACAACAAGAAGCAAAGACTTATCCTAAATAACACAGAACCAACAAAGAATAAAATTTTAAGGTCTTGGAAGATAATCAGTTCAATCAAATCAATTCAGTATAAGGTCTTGTGATAAAATCAGATGTATGAAACAGTAAATAATTTGTTAGATACAAATTCTTTCTTTTGATGTAAATAAAGTATAGTCAAGACAGGAATCTGTCTTCTGTATAAGATATTTAAAGATTTGACATTAGAATATGATGTCTACTTTTAGTGTTCATGATTCAGGATGTTGAATTAACAAAAATAGTTCAGAACTGCATATACAAATTAAAAACAGCCAACAGATTGGAAAATGAAATACACACTATGGCCAACCAGCACTAAACTCAGGCAATATGCTGAAAGAAAAGCAAAGAGGTAATGTGTAATAACTTCACACATGTACTTAAAAGTGGAAAATATCTATGGTTTAGGAAAGGGTAAGAACAGCAAGCAGAGTCTGTTTCTGATATTGGCAGTATTGTCTTCAGGTCTGGAAGCACTCAGAAGAGTGTGCTAATGCTTGTCCTGGGGTTCTTATATCATTACAGACATCAGAAAATTGCTGGAGTTTCATCTGACCTTTGTTTGGAAGCCACAGTATGTGTAGAAGCTACTCTCCTCTTGTGTATCTCTCTGGGCAGGAATAATGATGCAGACAAATTGTGCACCTGAATGCAGGAACTCAAAAATGCAGAGTCAGTCCCTCAAGTAAGTATGTGAAAGTTTAAAACAATGTCCCATTTAAAATGGTTAATATATTATCAGTTTTAGAACTGATGGTCATATCAGATTTAGGGGGTTTTACCTTTTTGGATAAAATCATTATTTATGGAAATCTGTGGGTTTTACATGTTCATCCACTATTTCTATAAGAATAAGGAAATAATAAAGTTTAAATTGTTTTAAGTAGGCTTTTAATACTCAGAATTCTGTATAAATACATCACTAGTTAGAAGACACTTCACTGTAGACAAGTACTTGGCAGGATTAGAAGGTTTTTCTTCCTGCAGTGCATCTCACAATTTCAAAGTATCTATTTCAGAAAAAAAAAAAAAAAAACCCACAAAAAACAAACAAAACAAAACAAAACAAAAAAAAAAAAAAACAAAAAACCCTCAAAAGCACTAAAAAAAAAAAAAACCACGAAAAACCAATAAACAACAAAAAAGAACAAATCTCATTTGAGCTTGATTACTGAAACTGTAATATTGTTTGGTGACAGATAATACTTTTTTAAACAAACTTTTGGAAAATTCTGCCATTTATACAAGGGCTCTAGGCCTCCTGACTTCAGCAGCAGTAATAGTATTAAAATAACTTTGATTGCTGTATTATCAAGTTAACATTATTTTGACTTCATTTGGCAGGCAGCAGCATTACTTTTAGTATCAGCTTTAATGTTCTTCTGTGTCAGTCACATATTCTAATATCTCATCTATATGTACATAGATAATCTCTCAATACGATCTATTCTCATCTTTATGTACAAAAATTTTAGATATAGCTTAATTGCTGTTTGTCTTGTTTTGAAAACTCTGTCAAATCTTGCCTCCACATACAGAAATGCAATAAATGCATGACTAAAGTCTAATCCTAGAATCTAGATGAAAACCAAAGATAGAATTCAGACTCCATAAATTACAGAATTTCAGCCCATTACTCTGTCATGAAGGATGTAGCACATTTTTAAAGTTCGTTTATTTCCTCATGTAGTTATTTCCAATCCCTGCATCAGTCTGAACAATGCTCTACCTTTGCTGCTCCTAAATAACAGTTATAAATAGCTGTTTGATGTCCTGCTTTTCCTTTTCCTTCCCCTAAGATTGCCTATACAAAAAAAATCTTTCAAAACAATAGAAGTTAAACTTGGAAGCAGAATTTCAGATGACATTGTGAGGTCTCTACTAGACTTTTAAAGAAGTTGAAGAAACACCTGTTTAGATCAGTAGTAAATTAATCCTTATTTTAGGATAGAGGCATAAACCTTATGTTCCCTAATATTATTTAGCTGGGTTATTTTTTTTTCCTCTCCAACAGCACAAACCCCCCTAATCTAATACAATCTAAATACAAGGGAAAAAGACTCTCAAATTCCTTTCCTTTGGTGTCACTCTGTATTTTCATCCTGAAGCTTCTTTTTCTCTCCACACTTTTCTTCTACTGTTTGAATGTTATCTGCACCTCTTTAAGCATATAATTTTAATCTGTGAATCAAGGGAGTATTTACTCGAGTATTTACATAATATATGTCACCTACATATATTAGCAGTTAACAATGAAGAGGGCTTGGGTTTTTTGGAAGGAAAATTTTACCTCAAGAATGTGCTTTTGTTTGTTAAGAGTTGTTTGCACACATTTTGCATGGTTTAGATTACAGACAAATGTACATGGATTACAGGGATCTAGAGAGACAGAAAAATATCTTTTCTAACCTATTCGTGGATGTACTTGCAGGTGCAGCTGCTGTAACTGCCTTTGTTTATCTTGTCTCCGCATTAATTACCTTACACTGAGACAAAAGTTTCCTCACCTCTTAGTCTCTGGTTATTTAGCCAGTTAATTCAATGTTCTCTCTTTGATGCTCGTCCCTCTAGAGAGCAGCTTTTTATTGTACTTACCTGTCAGGGTTGAGCTCATACCAGAGTTCCTTTTGCTGCAGGAGTACACATACCTAGATATCTAAGTACTTATTCTACTTTCTCTCATTCTTTGCAATAAAGCCACAGAATGATTTGTCTTGGAAGGGATCTTTAGAAGTCGTTTTTGGGGGTCTTCCTTCTCACCTGTAGAATTTATCCCCGTTAGTTGAGGGGAAACCTGACTGCTGGTACATTTTTGGGTGCTTGAAAACCCAAAGGGTTTGTCTGGGCACAGGAGGAAGAGGGGCAGGTAAAAAGGAGGGCTATGGCAGCTGCAGGCTGGCTCACTTCTTCGGCTTCTGAGCAGGACACACTCAGAGCTGTTGTTGCTGGGAGAAAGGCATTCGCTACAACCCAAATGGGGCTGCCTTTTCTTCTTCTTCTTCTTCTTTTTCCTCCTCTTCTGTGGGCCTTGCACCCCCTGGCCTGCTGGGACGTGTGGCAGTGCCAGGCACTGCCACGGAGCTGCTGATCCACCTCATCCACCAGCCCAGGATCTCAGCTCATCCCTGCTGTTCCAGCTGACTGTTCCACAGAGCCCCGCAGGAGCACCGGCACTGCCCGAGGGGGTTTGTGAAAACAAAGCCTCTCCTCCATCCCTTCCCCCCTCAGCCGAGAAAGCTGTCACGGGGTCCCTGTTTCTGTTTTCTTGTTAATGCTGTAGTTATTGTTGTTTGTTTGCCTGGTTACAAATACTAGTAAAGAACTGTTATTCCTATCCCCAGATCTCTGCCTGAGAGCCCCATGATTTCAAAATTAAAATAATTTGGAGGGCAGGGGTCTACATTTTTCATTCCAAGGGAACTCCTGCCCTCCCCAGCAGACACCTGTCTTCCAAAAAAGAGACAGTCTCATTCCATCCATTCTGCCATAGGCAGCACACCTTGTATTAGATCAGGTTTCTCAAGGTGCCATCCAACCCTTCTTAAGTGAATTATTTAAGCATTCATTGCCTGCCTGCTTGATCTGGTGGATTTCTACAATGGAGTGACTACATCAGTGAAAGGGTTTCATCTCTGGTCATAAAATTTAGGGCTCTGCTCATACTAAGGTTAGAGGCACTCTGCAATGCTCAGGCATAGAGACATTCTGAATTTCAGCCATGACGTTGTGGTGATGCCTTGTATTGTGGACTTTGTATGTGGCAAATGCTGATAATATCTGGGTATGCATTCAGGCTGCAGAAAATACATTCCTTTTCAGTATTTGTGTATATGAAAGGTAATGAGTTAGATAACCAAACATGCTTTTAACAACAGTGAAATCATTATTAGACCTTTTTTTACAGTTGAGTCACTTATAGTTCTACTGGCATAGTTACTACTAATGAAATGTGAGGCATACATACCGTTCTTTCATTTTTTTATAAATTTAAAGTGACAAATATCAGCTCAGCCTCAGAATTCATTATTCTAGAACTGAATAAAATGAGTATGTCAAAATAGTCATAGTGTATAAAACCAAAATGTGAGATAAGCCTGTATCTTCTCTGCCAGAATGACTGGTCAGGCATATATGGGAAAAAATATTAAAATATATACAAGCATACACCCTCATTTAATCTGCAAATCAGTAGTCTATCACCTGTCTGTGATTAAGATTTCTTTTTAATCACCATAATTAATTTGTACTCATAGAATTCTGTTTTGAGGAGTTTATGTAATCTTGTTTATGGTGGTGGGGGAAGGGAAGATAATGATTTCTACGACAGTTGATCTCAGTGAGTCCTATAAATTATTTTTCCATTGATAAAATCCCTGTGTTTGGTTTGGTTTCAGGCAGATGGCCTGGAAATTCTTTGAGCTTCTCCTCTTACAGCTCGTCCAACACTTGACTTATAGAAATCAGTGGAAGGATATAGATGCCTAATTTAAGCAATTTACATTTATGTCTTATTGCAAAATGTCATTGCAACCAGTCACTGGTTAAAACTATGTTCTCTCTAAATCAGATTTAATTTAGGCCCATGAATAATCTCACTTCAAGTTGTGATCCTGTCTTTTCATACCTTTCGTGAGCCAGGATAGAGTAGCAGTAGGCAATATTTTGGGGTGGGGGTGTGGGAAAAAGCAAATCTTTATTTTCTTATTCCCTGCCTGCAAGGTAGAAGTCCACTTAAAATCTGTGGCTAAAGCCTAAAGTCTTGTCAGTCCATCAGATTTGTGTGCCCATATCCAGAGCTGCCTCATGCAGAGCCCCTGGTCTTTGTAACTCGGCAAGTTTTCAAGAACCCATCTGCAGCAATCAGGTCTCAGTCAGTCAGGCTGCAACCTGGTCTTGTTCACTTCCCCGCTCGAGTGCATTTCTTGAAGTGTGTTTTGCATAAAGGGGAAAATGCTCAGGTAAAACAAGAGTTTTGGAGAAAGAAGAGAGAGCACCTGAACCTACTTCCATTTTAAAAAGCCTTTGAAATTAATGCAGTGGCTTCTTATAAGCAAGAAAAATGTTGAACTCTTACAGGGATCTCAGAAATCCAATACACAGAGTATGAAACGTGTTTGAGCATTCGATCTTATGCTAATTATTATAGGCCCTAAGACTTCATGCCTCTAGGTCAGAGAAATTAAGAGGACTGGTATACTCTATATTTTTATATACCGCTGCAAAAGAGCAGTCTTACTGGCAAGAGACATTAGAAAATGTAAAATACATATTTATCCATCCTTTATGTTATACATAACTAGACTGGATAGATAAGCAGACTGTTAATTGCATTGAAATAATATTTTCTGCAAAGAACAGAAGAAGGAAGGGAAAAAACAGGAGAAAGCTAACCCTTTAAAGCTGAACACAGGGACAGAGGGATGACTTTGTTAAGTGCTGTGCTGAGCCCATCACTGTAGTCTTGTAGCAAACAGACAAATAAATGCAGTCAGGCATTGCTTTTAGCAACCCAGATAAATCCTCATGCACCTTGAATATGCCTAGTTTATTTCATACCAGTCTTTAAATTTGCTACACAGGTTTTAAAACAGAATTTATGTTTCTAAATGTAGTTATTAAAAATAAATCTGTGGTAATCTCCTCAGATTTCTGTACACACATTTTCTAAGGCGAGGGAGTAGGGAGGAGGTAGTAGGTAGTGTCCTGAAGTAATAACATGTTTGAGTGCACAGACTCTGCTTTGTCTAAGTAGAAATGCTTTCTAATTCTGGGTAAGGAATATTGTCTAGTAGTAGCTTATGTAGTATTTTCATGTATTTGCATATTTACTGGTGAGGGAATTGTTGGAAACATAGCTACAAATAGATTCACACAGAGAAACCAATATGGAAAGGAAAAAAAGAAAACAAACCAAACTTAAGTATACCGTACAAACATACCACAAACACAGTAGGGCATACCAGTAAAACATATTCCACGGAAGGGGAAACTGGACCAGTGCAGGCCATTTATTTTTCATTTTCCCATTAATTTTAATTATAGAATTCAAATGTATTACACTTGCTTTAAAATTTTATGTTAGGAATGCATGCTGAGAGCTTTGCAAAAGCACATTTCAAACAATTCAATTTTCAAGATCTGTGCCTAACAAGATACAGAGGAACTGGGACCATATTCTACCCAGGTTTAAATTATTAATATATTTTTCATAATTCTCCATTATCCTTCCTGGAAAAACAGTACAATTCAAGAATTCTCCAGTGATGAAGGTTTTTTTGTTTTGTTTTGGTTTGGTTTTTTTTTTTGCTGATGATGACATTAACCGAATACATTATTCACATATTTGCACATTGAAAGCGGAACATCCTCCTGAAGTTAAGAACCATCTTGTTTTTCACACACATAAAACAGGAGTGGACAAAAGTCAGGACTGTGCAGCTTTTACTGACCCACACATGCCTGGGGATGCACTCACACTCTCAATTCACACAGTTTACACAAATATGCTGGGAAGCTTCACCCCCTAAAAAGGGATGCCTGCATGCTCTCGAGCACCCAGCTCTGTTACATTAGTTTTAATAGTATAAACAGAAAATGCAAATTCATACATACCCTTAATCATACAGACGAAGGGCCTCATTTGCATACCCTTCATAATTTAATTTAATTTTTTTTTTGTCAAGAGTTGTGAATGCTTCGTGTTTGCTTTAATCAGAATGTTGACATTTACACTGAAGCCAATTTCTCTTTTTCTATTCCATGTTTTGTTTAACCGTGACAAGTGACAGCAAACTGGAGGGAACAGACTTTTTAAATTGGCTCTTTGCCTGGAATGCATCATTTCTCTTGTAGCTGTTTCCCCACCGCCCACCCCCTCCCTGCTAGGCATTGCAAAAAGAAATGTGAAAACATACTCGGCGAACACAGGAGTGAGGTGTTAGTGCTTTTAGATAAAGATTTGTGTTGTATTTTAAAACTAGATTGCTGTATAGTTTCAAGCTATTAGCAAGAACCTATTACACCATCGCTTTGGGTCCTTGGAGAGATGTGCTTAGTGTATTTCAGTAATTCAAGGCAAATAGAAAACCTACATGTGAAAATATTTAATGGCAAAGGCACCAACTGCTCAAGGCTGCTGAAGAGAGGCAGCATGCTTTCTGTTAACTCTTTCCTTGGGTTTTTCAAGGCAAGAGCTTCTGCTGCTCTCTCCAAGACTCTAAGTAGGGCTCCAGTCTTTTGTTGATGTAGGAGACTAAGAAAATTTTCTCTGACTTCTGTAGTGATCTGTGTGCATGTAGGTGTCTGCTCACCTACCCGCAGTGCTTCACACTGCTCTTAATCTCTATCACAATTCAGACATTTCAAGGCACGTCCTGAATGGGGAAAAAGAACAAAACTTTTCTTCATCAGAAAAACAAAAATGAAAGAAATAATATTATCACACACCACACCTCCTTGCTCCAGCACAGTGGTAAATTTGAAACTGGAAGTCCGGTTTATTGGTTCTAACTGCTATGGATTTACTCATTGTTCACCCTTTTATTCTAAATGTATCCAGGGCCACTCAAACACTTTAAGAACAAGTCTTTTACACCACAGGACAACAGTTTTAATATTAGTGATCGAATTTCTGGAAGATAAACAGTATTTTTTCCACAAATACTTTTTATTCTCTTTCTTTATTTCTACTTCCTTATTTTGTTCCCCCCAAATAAAAATGGAGAAACTGTCCACGTCCATGTAAAAAGTCCTCTACAAACAATAATTTGTCTTAGAGGCCTCTCATAGACCATGCAGAAATCTTCCATTGGGCTAACTCACATGAACTTCTAAGTATGGAGATTGCTATAGCACTGCTTAAAAAAACTGACTTTTTGAAGATGCTGAATCCAACCGGCAAAATCTGTGTTTCAGGGTGAGATCTGGTCCTGCCATGAACCATATGAAAAACCTCAGTGCCTCCTGAGGCTTCTATTCACTTGCTTCAGTCCACTGCCTGTTGTAATGGGATCCCAGCATTCCAGGTACAAAACAGGATTGCAGCACGCAGGGGAGAGAGAAGGGGTAAGATATGAGACAGAATCTTCTCCATAATGGGACTAAACAATTGATGGAAGGGTTTCCAGTGCTCTGAACATCACTTTCCATTTACTGTGAGTATAAAAGGAATTGAGCATACACAGCCCTCTGTATCACAATCGTCTGAGTGTCATATGTATCCATTTTCCTTTCCTAAAACATATCTATGTATTTAGATTAAAAATATATGTATGATTTCTTTAAAATCTGCTTATTGAATATTTCTGTAACAACACCTACATATAAAAAGATAATATACCTGACAGATTATGACAGACCTAGTAGGAAAAAAAAACAGACTAGGGAAAAACATGCTGTGTGTTAATCAAAGGAAACACCTGAAGCTGACAAAATAACAGCTAAAACAACAAAATAAATATGAACCAAAACTAACAACAGCCAGGAAACAAGGGACCAAAGTGATCTTTCTTACATTTGGTGTGAGTCAGGAGAACACACAGCAATTATTCAGTATCTATCATTCATATTTGTTTGCATATGTACGATATCCGTCTGTGAGCTATGTACAATAAACACAACATTTGCTTCTGAGCCAGGATTTTACATGTGCTGAAGCCGAGCTGGGGGAGTTTGGATAGCTCAGGAGTTGAAAGAGAGAGAATTAAATGCATAATCACTCAGTCAGTCCGTCTATCTGTCTGCCTGTCAGCCGAACTCTTGCCTTGTATGCAAGAGTTGTATGCAGAATTCTGCCCTAGACAGGAGTCAAATGTTTGATCTGGAAAGGGAACCTAAATTCAGGGTAGGGTCTGAAAAAAAGAGTCTAGAAAGTTGTAGGTGAATACTGTTTGCATACTTAAGACTCTTTTCCCTGGACATGCTACACAAACTCTTAGCGAGGCAGAATTTTTCACAGAGGAGTAGGAATCCTGCAGTTAAAAAAGGTGTATCCAGATAAACAGAACAACAGAATAATGGACTGATTGAGGTGGGAAGGGTTCCCTGGAGGTTATCTGGCCCAATTTTCCTGCTCAAGCACAGGTGACTATAGCGAGCTGCCCAACGATGTCCGGATGGCTTCTGTGTATCTCCAAGAATGGAGCTCCCCACAATGTCCCTGGGCATCCTGTGTCAGCCCTTAGTTATCATCGCAGCAAAATAATATTTCCTGATGTTCAGATGAACCTCCTGCATTTTGCTTTTGCCCATTACCTCTAGTCCTGGCCACAAAAGAATCTGTCCTTTTTGAACCTTTCCTTTAAGTATTTATATCCATTGATAAGACCCCTCTGAGCTGCCTCCACTTGAGGCTTAACAGTCCCATTCTCCCAGCTTTTGCTCTTACGACAGATGCTCCAGCTCATTTTCTCATGTCATCAGCAAACGTGCTGAAGGTGCACTCTGCTCCCTCCTTCAGACAGCTGGACTCTTTTCTTTACAACATGGCTCTGAACTGCCCTATGACAAGTAAGAAAGAAACTTGAATCCACCGGTTCCTGTGGATAAATGCTCCCTCTGAAACCCAGAGAACCCGTGGATGTCTTTCCATATGAATGCCATAAAAATTGGGCTGCAGATCATTTCCATGAGTTCCCTTAATGGATAATTTTATATGAAATGCAAAGATTGAGCAGAACGGATGGATCCAGGGTAGGAATATTTGTAGGGTTATAATGATAAATCAAACAAGCAGTTTAAAGTCATTTTATTTGGTAAACAGAGAGGAAGCACACACAATTACTTGCTGTTCTGGGTAGAGCAGTGGGAAGCAGACAAACTGTTCTTCCCAGATTAGAAATAGGTGCATGCCATTAATTTATCAGGCTTTATTCTAAAGCATGTAGCTGGTCATTTGCCAGGGGGGAAAAAAAAAAAAAAAAAAAGTTTAAGTCCATTTGGGCATTTTCCTTCTTGTGTAAATTCTTCACTTCAGGAAAGACCTGCAGGTGCCAGTTTTTTACAGTGGGAGGAACTTTTGTTCTGGAACAAAGCAGTGTTCTCTTTTTTAAAGAATAGATTAAATTCACAAAAGGGATTAAAGCATTTGGAAGACCAGAGTTCTTCAGGGTTATGTGGGACTCATCCTTTGTTTTTGGCATCACCTGTGTAATGCAGGGTCCTACAAGTCAGCATTGAATGTACTGAATTTCCTTGCTGACCCATGGAGGATTGGTAGCACTTAAGTCTTGTCAGCCACACAAGTGAGGCCAGACAGCTAAATCCCCCTGTGGACTTGGTTTCAAGTAAACAATTTTCCATTCAGAGATTCCTTTCAGAAGGGAAACTGCTACTTCCATGTAAAAAAGTTATAAATCTCATCAAGGGTGTTTCGTGGCAAGCTAAAAATTTTCAGGCCCTCAGAGAATTCACAGTTTTGTCTGTCTCCTTTGTTTTAAGGGTTCAGCTTATTTTGTGTAATTAATTACTGGAGAGTTGCCCATTAAATAAATAGATAAAGAAATACTGGGAGTTTACTCTTTCCCCTTAGATTTTTCAGCACTGAAGCTGTCACACAAAGCAATACTGTTTATGAGAAAATTGAGATGGTATAAAGCATATATTTCTCTTATTTGTTATCATTAAACAATATGTATTTTCATGAGTAGGTTACCCCAATTCCATGTGCAAGCGTATGCTGACATGCCCATGTGTCATGGTCTAACCCCAGCTGGTAGCTCTGGGCCATGCAGCCACTCACTCAGCCCCACACCATTCACCCAGCAGGGAGGAAAATGACAAAGAAAAGGTGAATCTCATGGCTTGCAGAAAGAGCAGCTTAATAACTTAAACAACCCAAACACCATCATCATCATCACCCAAACAAAAAAGAGGGAGGGAGAGGAATAAAATTGAGAAACAAGTGATTCACCCCATGATAGCTCACAATTGGGCACTGATCAATGCCCAGCCTGTTTCTCAGCAGTGATCAGTGACTTCCAGCCAACTCTGCCCTGTTTGTACATGGGGATGATGTTCAATGGTATGGAATATCCCTCTGGCCACATCAGGTTAGCTGTCCTGGTCGTGCTGCCTCTCTTGGATTTTTGTGCACCTGCTCATTGTAAGAGCACAGGAATTTGAGAAGTCCTTGATTTGGTGAGCCCTAGTGAGCAGTAACTAAAACATCACTTTGTTATCAACATTATTCTCATACTCAATCAAAATTGCACCACTGCACCAGCTACTAAGAAACAAATAAACTCTATCCCAGCCAAAACCATGACACCATGGGATGCAGTGTGCACCCACTCACAGTCAGACAAACTCACATCTAGCCTATTAGATGCACAGAATTCCAGGTGGGAAAACATTTTTCTTGGAATCTTGTCTTGCTTGTAGATATTAAATTTCTTCAAGCCAAAAATTGCTTCTTCTGCCTGTTTCCTCCCCTGAATGTATTTAAGGAGGAGGGTTAGGTAATGAGCACAGTGAAGGAGATGTCACTCTTGAATGTCACTTGGTGCAGAGACAAGAGTCCAACAGCAGCTTTCAGTAAATGAGAAAGCCATGCTTTGATAGACACACACAAGTGAGTGCACAGAATGAATGAATTAGTATCATTCTATCCCATTAGATGAGCTTCTGCATCTTGGCCTGTATGACATGTGAGCTTAATCCTATTTTGGCTAATAGATTCTTCCTAGAAATTATAGCATTCTGAGAACATACATGGTTAGTTATAGAGGCAGAGTTAATGGAGATAATTTCTGAAGTTACCAGACATTAACATGTTTTATTGGTGCTCATTTTGAGAGATGAAAAATCATTTTTTTTCCATGAGATTTTAAAACATGTGGGGCTGCAATTTCTTATTCCAATGTAAAAGAGCAATGAGTTTCACGCATAGGAGAATGCATGAAATACCAGCTCTTGCTGACATTACTTTCTAGCCTTTCAGAAAATGCCCAGCCCTTCACATTTACTCATGACCTAAAAATTAGCCCAAGTGGTGTCATTTTTCAACCTGTTCCCACCGTTGCCTGGGGTTATCTCTAGAATGTCAAGGCCTTATTCCTCTTGGCCCTGCAATTTGTGTCATCAGTGACATCCATGTGAAAGGAAATTCATCAATCTCTTCATGGACAACTCAGTGCAGCCACCAAGACATTTCAGCCTAATTCTCTGTTACCATTTCCTTACTGGTGTCATAGGAAAAGATAAGGAGGAGTAGCCAATGATGCAGAGAGATTGCTACCCTCTTCCTCTCTGTTTATAGGGTGTAGACTGTCTTCTTTCAGGAGTTCTCAATCTTCCTCTCCTAGAAGTTGCCAGCCTGAAATAGCAAAAGCAGCAGCTACCGAGTGTGATTTGTATTTGCCCTCATTTTGCATGACTCTTGATGTGCTCATGTTAGGCCTCTGAGCTGCTCCCTATGAAGAAGTGTTAAGTTGAAGTGAGAGTAAGAGAAACCTGCCCAGGAAAACTAAGAGGAAAAGTTATAAATAACTTTTTTTTATTATCTTAAGTTCTGTGCGTGGGCGTGATTCTTCAACCTTGACCTTGGTTTAAATAAAAATAAAATTAAAAAGAATCAGTTCTTTCTTTTCAGCAGAGGCTTATTATGTACCATCTATAATGCTTATACAGTTCATGAAAGTAAATTTGAAAGGGAATGAAGGAGACTTTAACAATGCAGAGCAGCTGAACAAATATATAACAATTCCTTGAATGAATGATTGGATGATACCTAATAGCAGGGAGTTTGCAATAGTACAAGATTATCCTCTGATAATTCTTCAGTTCTGACTGTGGCTGCCTGATAATCCCCGAAGCTTCTAATCTGCAGGATCTGAATCCATAAAGAATGACAAAAAAAAAACTTTACAATCAATTATAGTTACTGCCACAGAGCCATTAGTGAGCAGGTGAAATAAATATGACCTTTTTAACTTCAAAGTCACGTCAGAAAGAAAAAAAAAAAAAATATACATAAAACCCCTCAATCCTCTCGGAATTTGAAATAAAGTTTCAGTTTTTAATATAAAGTTTATTGCTTTTTGAGTTCAGAAGATAGTTTTCTTTTTATTTTTTTTTCCAGATATCAATTTGTTTCTTTTAGTCAGACAATCATAATAACTCCAATCCTTTAACCAGAATCTGTTCATTTAATTGAGAGGTGGATGAACAATTTCTAGCAAACTGGTGGGTCATAGGGTAAGAGAGCCTTTGACCTGTATTTTGAAACCCTTTCTAAACCCGTTTGCCTCAGTAACTTTTCCCAAACTGAAATTCAGTCTTTCCAGTTTTTTCTTTAGATGATAATTTTCCAGAATATTCCCTCAATTATCTGACTCACTTTTGTCATATGGCTTTTGTTTTCTTGTTTCTACTTTAGTAAGAATATTTTCTTGGTTAATTCTGTAGTAGTAAAAATGGTAGGAAGAACCTCACCTCTAGTAGACTTTGGAGAACAAATCTAGAGTCATGCAAGCTGCAGCTATTACTTCCTGGTTCACTTTTCCATTTATGATGGATACAGTTTTATAAAACATTGGAAGTGCCAGTAAGGTATTAAGAATTCTTAGCTTGGGACTTGACATTGGGAATTGAAGCTTCAGAATTCAGAAGTTTAGTTTGTGCCTGCCCCAAAATAACAAATATAAAATTGCATGGCAATGCTCTTGTTATCTACCTTTGTTGTGCATTTATCAACAAGTGTCTGAATATCAATTCAAATGGCATATGGTTGAGTAGAAATACCAGTTTCACACGCAGAGCTGGATCACAAGATACAAAGAACCTAAAATACTGAAATCACTGGGAGATTAACTTTATGGAAAAGTCATTAAGATGACCTAAGTGATTTGCTCAAAATAAAATGAGAGACCTATGACTAACAAAGTAAAATCCTCATTTTTGAGGTCTCAGATGAGCATCCAAAGACACTTGACTCCACTGTGGACAGTTGTATCTAAATAAAGCAGCTTGGTGTCTGGATTAGAAAACTTGGATTGTGGGACCTTTCCTTTTAGCTGTTACCTAACAGGTTCAATTTTTTTTCTCATCCTTAATGTGGGAATTGAGAAACTCATACACTTACATTATTCACTAGCACAGTTTGATTGCACCCATAATGCATTTGTGTCAATGTTACAAACAGCTCTGCTTTGTTATAGCTTGATAGAGACGCACATCAGAAAGATGATGGACATTTTATCCAACACACATCATTGCCTTGATTTGTATTCTGGCAGAGAATGAGTAAGAATCTGGAGATGGAGGAAAAAAGGACATAGAACAAAAGCTAACCCCTGGCCACCTCCCTGACAAGATGAGATAATCATGCTGTCCACAAGAAAAGCCCTTCAAATGAACAATAATTTAAGTGCATTTCCTCCTTGAAGTCACCTTGACATGCTGAAATACACAAGTTTAAGAAGAAAAAGACATCAAAGGGCGCTCATTAGAAAATGTGACTTTTGATGGATAATTTAAGTGACAAAGTAAAGTTAAGTGCTTGAAGCAGAGAGGTCTTGCCAACATAATGTTTTTTCACAGCTGCAATAAAACTGAGGACTATTTTGTGGTAGCTGCAGAAAGTTGTTTGTGACAGTTGAAAATTCAGTTGGCCAATTTATTGCTGCTTTTTGAGAGAATATCCTGTCCTTCAGTCCAACATAATCAGCAGCCATTTGCAGGTGCTGTATAAAAGGATATTCACTAGGAAAAGCATAAAAAATTTGCCATAAGTTACAGCTGTATTTTCATAATGAAATGCTCCATGGGATGTGGATTGGGTCAAATGGGGGAAAGTTCTTTCAAGCTTTCTGATGCTCATAATAATTGATGATCTTTTTAGTTCCATGGGAATAAAAGGATTCTTTCAGTCCATAAAAAAAAAAACAATAAAACAAAATTTTATAGGGGATAACATAACAATTGTTTTACATCTCTTTCAATGCAATCATTTTAATTCCAACTGTACATATTGCAAAGAAAATCAGTTTTATATAAGATTTTACCCTATACTTGTCATGCCACTTTGAAAACGGATGTGTGACCTTATAGAAATGCCTTTCTTACTGATGATGATACAGAGATTCTGGACAGTTACCTAGAAAGCTAGTACATATGAACAAAGCCTCGGTCTGTAAATTAATTTCATGTACCTGTATGGCAACATTTTCCCCTTATGTTCTGTTTAATGTCATTGAATGTGCTTGGTTTAGGTCATTAATGGCTTGTAGTGCCATGAATTTATCAAAGTTGATATAAGAGAACTGGAAAGTGAAATTAATTACTGTCAGAAACTGAAATGCACACAAAATTTTTTCCCTGTCATCACTTAAGAAGCATGCTGGTAGCACACTCCAGAAGTAAGTGATGCTCCCACCCACTGCTGTTTGTAGAGGATCTCATCCTTGATTTCTTGAATTAAATGACAATCCATTGATTTTCAAACAGAGCTGCACACTGACGGCAAAAAGCCTCAGACAAGGCTTCAGAGTCAGTCTTGTCTTTGAGTGGGACTGCTCATACTCTTCTATTCTGCTCCATCAGTTTTACCTGGCTTTTCCTGCACAGGGAACTTTCCTATGCTAAGCTCTGCACTCAAGAAACTAACAGATAAATTTGAATAAAACAAGATCAGGAAATTAAACTGACCTTTCTACTTTTAATATGTGTAAGAGAAAAAGCCAGCATTCAAAATTCATAGTCAATGTTCACATTATTAAATAAAAGAAAAATGGATAGTTTTAGAAGTATTCAGTGACTCTTTAGATTGTGACAATAATATCATGAAATCAGTTAGAATTGCAAATTGATTGCACTCAGAAAATTTCCATCCATCATTCTGAGAATGTTTTAATATGTTGAACTCCAAAGCTGAAAGTTGTTTTTAAAAATAATATTTTTGTTTATAAAAATGAAGAGGCTTCTTAAATACAGGAAAGAACTGCACAAAGATAAACCGAAGAAGGAAAAAGAATGGAAATTCAAAAAAGCCTACAGCTAAATTAATTTAATAAACCCTAAATCAAAGGAATATACAGAGATCCTTATGGGCAAAAAATATAACCACAACCAAATCTGCCAAAACCCTTTCAAAATGATGAAGTTTAAAATTCCTTGTTTAAATGACTTCTTGCACAGACACATAAAGAGGTAGTTTTAACATGTCAGCCAAACTGGAGAAGTAGAAAACTAAAAAACCCTTCTGTACCTGAGCAGAAAAGTCTGACACATTGTGCTGAGAATTTTCTTTCAAGTTCTTATTGCTTTGAAATAAAAAAAGCAATAAATCCCAGGATTAAAAAAAAAAAAAAAAAAAAAAAAGAAGATGGAAACACTAGTGCCAATAAAATTTACAAACTCAAATAAAGGATTTCTTCATCCTTTTAAATATCCTACAATAAACTCATAAAAACCTAGTTTCTTAAACAAGAGGAAAATGCTTTCATTTATCATACTCGCTATGTAAAAGTCATTGTTTCAGAAGCTACACTCTTTGCTTCTGATAAGGTTATACTATTACTTTCCAGCTCAAGTCTTACCTGAGGCCCACAGTAATGCTTATTACATATACAATAGAGCCAAGGAATGAGTGAATTGCCTCAGTGAATACCTGAATGGACTAGCTCAAGCCTTTAGACAAAGTTTTAGATATATCAGAAGTCACTGCTCTTTCTCCTTATTGAAACTTTTTTACACTCACAAGTTCCAGAAAGCAGAAAATATTAAAAAATGTTCTCTCAATAGGAAAACTTGATCATTTATTTTTACTACACTATCATGATTTTTCTATGTAAGTGTCTTTATAAGAAAAAAAAATGCCAGAGGATTCTTTCACTTAGCAGAAAAGGCTAGATAAACTAAACCTGAAAGAGGAAATCAGGTGAATTAAATAAAAAAATAAAGACATACTTCTAATGAAGAAGGAAAACTATGCACAAAACAGGCTTATTTGCCATTCTTTTGTCAGATCAATACTGAATGTTTTTCTGGAAAAGATGTTCTAATCAGAGATAAGCTACTAGGCTCAGCCCTGAAGTGTGAAACTCTAACAGGTGCTACAAAGAAGATTAAGCTGGACTGCTGTCATTATTTTTTGATGGAGATGGTGAATGTCCAAACTAAGATGTTGTGATGGATTCGCTATTCAGATAAAGCAGAACTGAACAGGAATCTGAGACTTGGAGCCCCTGCCACTGTGACCATGAGTCAGCACCGATGGGGGAAAAAAAGAAGGTATTACCAGTGTAAAGGTCCTGTGTATCAGGAGATAGGTTTAGGGAGCTGGCATGTGTGAAAACTTGAAGTCTGCCCTGGAAGATAAAATCTTCAAGGGCAGCCTCCTCAAAACACCAGAATGATCCATCTTGATCTACACAAAACAGGCCAGCATGGCCAGGGGCCAGGCAAGCTCGATGTGGAACTGTGAGTAATAACACTGAAACACTGTCCAGGCATCCAAGGATTGAAGTAAGAAGGCCATATCCCAGCTGGAGTTAAAACTGGTGAAGAATGTCAAGGGCAACACTTAGTAAGAGAAAAGAATACTTTCAGCAAGAAGAAGACCAAGGTTAACACAGGATTGCTGCTGAAAGGACAGGATTTGTTGTGCTAAAGACTACAGGAAAAGATTAGATGTTCAACGTTTGCCTCAGTTTTAATTGGCAAAGACTAATTCCAGTCTTCCATGACTCCAGGGTGGAGAGTTGGGAGTAGAGAAACCTAAAGAGGTTTAACAAAGGAAAGTGCAGGGTCCTGCAGCTAGGGAGGAAGAACCCCAAGAGCCAGCAGAGCCAGAGAGCAACTCTGCGGAGACAGGCCTGGGAGCTTTGCTGGGTGACAAGCTGGCCACAAGCCAGAAGTGTGACCTTACATCCAGGAGGGCCACTGGTCTCCTGGGATGCATCTGGAGGAGTGTGGCCAGCAGATGGAGGGAGGTGATCCTGTCTCTCCTCAACCCTGGCGAGGCACATAGGGAGTGTTTTGTCAGTTCTGAGTTCCTCAGTGCAAGATGGAGCTACTGGAGCAGGTCAAACAGAGGACACAAAGATGATTTGGGGTCTGGTGTATCACTTTTATTAGGAGAGATTGCAAAAGTCTGGGTTATTTATTCTGGATAAGAGAAGTCTGAGAGGGGATCTTGTTAATGTGTAAAAATGTCTCAATGGATGGTGACAAGAAGATGGTACCAGACTTTTGTCAGTGGTGCCCTGTGACAGGAGAGAGAGCACTGACCAGAAACTAAAACACAAGAAGTTTCACCTAAACAGCAGGAAGAACTTATCTATGTTGAAGGCAGCAGATCACTGGACAGTTTCTAGTGGAAGATATGGAGAATGTCCATATCCATGTCTCCCTCTCTGAAGACATTCAAATCCACTTGGGCATGTTCCAGCGTTACCTGCTCCAGGTAACCCTACCTCGGCAGAGTGGTTGGACAGTAAGATATCCAGAGGTGCTTTCCAAATGTAATGATTCTGTGATTCTGTGAAGTCAGGAATACAGATTGTTTATGAGGAGCTTCCCTGGGATCAGTACTGGTAGTTTAACACCTTTCATCAGTCTGAAATATAGAATAAACCAAGCCCTCACCAAATCAAAATAACTTTGTTCTCCAGTACAGGCTGGGGAATGAGTACATAGCAGCTCTTCAGAAAAGGGACAAGACTCTTGCTGACACAAGGTAGTCATGTGTCATCTTGCCAACCCAGGACAACCAAACACTGATACTCTTTAACAAATCTGTAATCAGCGTGTTTTGGGAGTGATCCTCTGTCTGACACACTCATATTCCAGAGTCATATGAGGTCATATAGCCTTGTGTCCAGTTTTGGTCTTCCAGAACAAGAAATCTCAAACAATGAAAAACCACTGAGTTTGGGAGGGGATGATCAAGAGAGAAGGCTGGAATATATCATATATACATTACTCTGGAAAAGACAAGGGTAAGTATTATTTCAACTTCGATCTGCACCATGATAGAGCTGACAGAACTTGACTTCTGTCAGAGATATACACAGAACAGATGGGAGGCCTGTCGTGGTTTTAAACCAGTAACTAAAAAAATCATTTATTTTTTGCTGTGAGATATGAATTAGAACAAGAGCAAAACAGGTTTAAAACTTAAAAGGAATAAAGACAGTTTATTAACAAACTACAAGAACAAGAACACCAGAACAAACTTCCAGAAAACCCTTTTATCTTTCACTACTTGACCATTTCTTTGTACACATAACAACATAGAGACAAAAAAACTTTAGAACTTTGGTGGTCAAAAACAGTCTCAAATTCTTGCTACAGTCTTTTCATCAGTCTTTGTAGAGAAACAAAGTCTCTTTCTGCTAACTTATGGAGTTTTTCACAAGGAAGCTATTTCTGTTATAGTTGCTATTACTCTGATGTCAGCTGCCCGGAAATCTGTCATCAGATGTTCTCCTCCCATTTCACATCACTCTGAGGTGTGTATGGGCCATGAGTTTAGGGATGTCATTTTAAGGATGAGTTATTCAAAAGGCAAAAGTCTTCCTTCATCTGTCTCTGTGAGCTTTCCTGGAAAACAGTCTTCTCTTTGCCCCTAAGGCCTCAAAATCTTCACTGTACCCAGTTCCAGCAACTCACAGTATCACAAGTACTCTCTCTTCTTCTCAAAAGTCCACACTTTGAAAACTTTATTTCTCTCAATACTTTGTCATGAATTAAAGGAGTCTCTTTTTAAACTACTATTATCCATCTCCATAGCTTTAACAGAAAGATATTTCAGCTGTAGAGCATCTCCTTATTCCCCCTCTCTTATTTAAAACTTAACTCTTCACTGTTTTTGGTGGTTTTATGATGTTTTCATGTTGATTGTCTCTTTCTTTCTCTATCTTTCTGGAAAAAAGGAGTAATCTGTACATTTATTCAGGTAATAACGGTAGACATCCAGGTAAATATCCAGGTAGTCAAAGAACTAAAAGCTTTAGAAAAGCTGCAAGAGTTCATAGTGTCAGGTTTCTGTCCAGCAGCAGGAACTGAAAACCAAACCAGGCTGCCAGCTCTGCTTTCCTTTCCTTCCCTCCTCCCCCCCTTCCCTTTCGTCCTCTGCGGCCTTATCCGGCTGAGGGGGGAGGTGGAGGAGGCTACCACAGGGCCTTGTCACCTTCTCAAAAGCTGGAAACAAAAGAGGACGAGAAAACTCTGACTGTACATCTTAAGGGGGTGTTCACAGGTTGAATTCACTTTTTAATGGTCAGAACTGCTGTCAATTCTTAGAAATGCTTGATAATTGGTCAAGAGAAAGGACTCCCATCAGCCACCAGCAGCCTCAACTTCCTTAGCTCTCAAAACTGCCTTAAAGGTAAAGCCACCCCATGACAAGGCCATACCTCCAGTATGTGGAGAGAGAATTTTCATTACTCAAAAGGAAACAATAAACAGCATAAGGATAAAAATTGTTAAGCACTGGAACAGGTTGCTAAGAGAGATGAGAAAGGTCTTCATCTTCAGACATCTTCAAAGCTTGTCTGAAAAAAAACCTGAGTAATGTGATAGAGATCTGCCTGTCTCTGTGTTCAGCATATATTTGAATGGTCTTCAAAGGTTGCTTCAAGCCTAATTTTTTCTGTGAGTTCTTTTGACTTTAAAACCCATGAATTTGTGTTTTTCTTTGATGGAACAGCAGAGGGTTTGAAGTGCATTCCACTGTTTTTTATGGGGAAGGATTTTGCATATAAATGTCAACATTTTCTGTTCTCACTGTTAACAGACAAAATGGATGTACACATCCACTGCGCTTTAGTAAAATCAGTCTTTACAAGTGCCTGTACCCATGAACAGTGTAGGATAGATAATAAGAGGTTTCTTCCTGCTGTAAAGAGTCTCAGTTTAGTGGCAATCTTAGTTACAAACTTAAGTTTAGTTCTGATAAATCACACAGGCTGAAAGGTGAACTAAGTTATGGTGGGGAAATAAGGTTCAGAATAATTTTTTTAGCACAAGAGTTTGACTGAGAAATGGATACAGTACAATCTTACAAATAAAATGAAATATGATAAAAATAAGATAAAAAATCATTTATTTTAATGATAGCTAATTTTTCTATGGCATCTTTTATTCACACATTTATAAACTGAGATCTAAAAAAGACTTTGTAGCCCCTTTTTTCTGAGTAGCTATACAGAACTGTTTCTTTAATAACTTCTAAAATAGAATACACAATCATAAATCAGGTGTTTATGCTCCTAAGAAGTGCCTTGAGAGAAGTATATCTCAGCATGATATTCACAAAAAAGACACCTGTTAAATGACTTCCCCAAATCTTATTTTTTACTGTGATTTGAACCTTACTCATTATATATCTTCCTTAGTGCAGGACTGAATGTCTTAGAAGTCTCTATAGGGGTTGGAAATGGCTCATTCAAAGCTGATTTTATGCAGCAGCTCAAGTATTTGAGCATTTGTGGAGAAAACGAAGACTCCTAGAAGAGGTACAAACTGATAGCTTTCTTGTGTCCACACAGTGTCTAACTTCTCAATTATAGATAACTGTGACAGCACTTTCTTCCTCTTTCACCTGTATCAATATCATTCATAATGTTTGGAATGTGAGTAGAAATTAAAAAATGTTAGTATATGTATAAATGTAAAGAATGCATATACAGTCAGGATGCCACAAAGAGCCTTGTGTTCTTTAAGGATTCATTTTCATTTCAGAGTGATAAAATTAAATATATTTTTTAAATTTGCAGGTGAAGGAACATACACACAAGGAACTTCTTTCTAGCAAAGAAGCTACAGCGATCCTCATTTTGCTTTGTTCTCTTGTTCAGTCTTTAGTTAATCTTGAATTTGCTCATACATGAGAAAATGTTAAAGGTGAGAGTATAAACCTCTCTTCTCATGGTGGGCTTTTTCCCCCTCGGGAATACTGACTACATCTCAGAGGAGGGTAGCAAAAGGATCCCTACAACCAAAGATCCATGTTGCTGTCCCAAGATAATTCACACAATATGACTTGTTTACCCTCTTGACACTTGTGTTTGAATGATCCCCATACCGATTGCAGTTTTAGTCAGAGAAGTTTGGAAAGCACTTCAACAAACTGCCTGTGAGTTTCTGCTTTTCTGGTGATGCTTGATATCACTGTGCACAGACACAAGCCCTCATTCAGCTGTCCATCTGACATTTAACTCCATACTTGCCCAGAAGGGAAGGGAGTCCTTTGTGAATGCAGTATTTTAAAGTTGTCAGATACATACATACAGGTCTACAGATCTTCACTCTGCAAGCTGAGCCCCTATTTAGAGTGGTCATTTCTTTTTTTAATTTTCCAGTGTACACCAGTAATGATAACAATTGCCATACTTACCATTACTGTTTGAACAGAATCATCCCATGCAGTCAGTTTACAGTGTGATACACTTTTGATGCAAATGACAGAACACTGGAATGGGAATTAGGAGGTCTGGATTATATTTATGGCTCTACTATAACCTGCTCTAATGATCCTTAATAAATTGCAACACCTTTTGTTATCCCGTTTCCCAGTTCATATTTATCTGATAGTTCATTCAGAAGACAAGTGTGTTGTTCAGGGAATATTCCTTGTTAATACTCCTTATTGCTTACTTAGATAACTTCTTAATTATTTTAATTGCATTATTGTTAAGAAATAGTACTTTGGAGTGATATTACACCATGTGTAGCCTATATAAATGTGGTACAGAGATGGGGCCATTCTTTTTTGTTAATGTAACATTTCTGTAAATATTAAAGAGCTGTAGGAATGCAGGAAAAATTGAGAATAAAAGACAATACGGTACCTTCGGCTAAAACCAATCATACAGACTCTGGAACCACTAATAAATACATTAATTTTAGAAAATTCTACAGTGACTGTGCTGAGACGATAGCTTAATAGTCAGGTCAGGGAAAAGGAGATAATTTCACTTTGAATACAGTTTACTGAAGGAGCCACAACCACTTAGGGGATTTTAGCTGAATTTGAATTTCAAATACTTCTAAATTTCAGCTCTGGTTCTATACAGCATAAGCTTGAGCATGACCCCACCCTTAGCTTTATTATATCAGGCATTCTTTTCTTCTGATTCTTCATCCCCATTTTGTTATGGGTGCTTATGCAAGAAGCAAGTTTATATAATGGATGAAAATCATGACCTAAGCATAAATAGTGAATTTTGTATCTGAAACCATATTTACCTTGCATTTAGTCAAGTGACAGCCTAACATATAAATTAAATATAAAGAAAAAGAGAAAGCATGACTATGGAACTAGATCTAGAGGAGACAATGAAGTAAGTTAAAGCAAGGTCCACTAAAAAATGTGAGAAGTTTGCCTAATTTTATCAACCCAAATTTCAGTTCAGTAATCCTAGGTATTATATGAGGTTTTCACTTCTGGAGATACAAGGTCTGTTTCACATTGAATAGATCAAAAATATATTTCATGAATCTTTCAACCTTCTTCCTATTTTGTTCATCATAACAGCAATACTCAAATCCAGTCTGCAAATGAAAAACATAATTCAAACGTAGCAGTGAGTAGAGGGGTTACAGATCAGGATTGATTTAAATGGACTGATGAAAATGCATCTTCATCATGTCCTGATTCAGCAAAGCACTTTAACATATGCACAGCATTTAGTACTTGACCGGCCCCAGCCAGTGCTTACCTGAAGCAGAGCTTTAGATGCATTAAAAATGGTTCAGACCTCTTATGCTAGTCTCCTACTAGCAGGGAATGAGCCATGCATAAACATTAGCTGAGGTTTGCTCTTGCACAAAAAGGGGCTGGCAACTTTTGAAGTACAAAGCCAGACTGTGGACTGTAAATGTGAAGCAGCTGATGTTGAGAGGCTGTGATAGGATGTTTTGCAAAAGGGGGGAAATTGCAACATGTCAGGTAGTGCAGTCTGCTAATCTGTCTGGCACTGGAAGTTTTCTGAACAATGATTCTACAACAAAGAAATTCACATAACACAAGGGGGAGGACAGAAAAAAAAAAACAAAACAAAAATCAAAACAAACAAACAAAAACCCAACAAAAACCAATCCAAACCAAAACAAAACACAGACTACTCAGGAAATTTGAAATTCCATCAGAAAAATACTTTTGTTTTGGTTTTTGGTTGTGTGTTTTTCCCCCAGGAACCACTTAAATTATTTTTTTCATCATGTTCCAACTTTCTCAGAAGCTGAGTGCTTGGTACCACAAGATCAAGATTTTCAGAAGTTCTCAAACAAATGGTGGAACAGTAAAAGGTATAAACTTGGGATCAACACACTATATGTAGAATCATAGAATCATAGAATAGCCTGGGCTGCAAGGCACCTTAAAGATCATCCCATTTCAACTCCATTGTCGTGTGCAGGTACATCCTGTACTCTCCCAGGTTGCTCAGAGCTCCATCCCACCTGGCTTTGGCAACCTAGCCCAACTTCCAGGGATGGGGCAGCCACAGCTTCTCTGGGCAACCTGTGCCAGGGCCTCAGCATTCTCACAGTAAGGATTTTTTTCCAAATATCCAATCTAAACCTACTGTCTTTCAGTTTGAAGCTATTCCCCTTTGTCACTACATGCTCTTGAAGAAAGTCCCTCTCCATCTTTCTTGTCAGATCCCTTCAGCTACTGGAAGGTCACAATAAGCTCAACTCAAAGCCTTCTCTTTTTGGGTCTGAACAATATAAATTCTCTCAGCCTTTCATCATAGGAGAGGTGTTTCTGTCTCTGCTTTAACACAAAGCAACCAGTGAATCAGTGTTTCTTACATTTTAAGTGACTGTTGAGAGCTCTGGGTTGCAAAGGCAAAGCCATTCACAGCTGTCAGTATGTCAACACTGCAGAGATAGTGGGCTCAGCAGTTTGCTCAGAGCTCCTGGTCCCTGCTCATACAAGCAGGGGGATCAGGGGGATACCATCTCCCATCTCTTTCCAGGCACCAAAGCAAGAAATGCATCATCTTCCACACGGCTGAATGGGCGTCTGAGAACCTTGACTGTGGGCTGTATCACAAGTATATCTCTTCTGCAGTGAAGACCCAGCTTGCTTCCTCCTTCTCCTAAACATGCACAGAGTGACATCCTCAACTCAGGCTGGAGGTAGGTTCTGAAAATTACAGCAAGCCAAGGCTCTGCTTGTAACACAAACAGTGAAACTCTCTGGCTCTGAATGTAAAGAGACCATAAATATGGACATAAGTTGGACAGTTGTGTAACAGAACTGAGCAATGAAATCCTGAGATGTCTAAACACACTGGCATCCATGGAGCTACATCTGGTACCTCTGACCAGTGCTGCTGTCAATGATGAACCTGTAACTCAACAGCATGGACATCTTGTAGGTTTTTGGCAAGCACAGCAGTAATTTTACAGCACTGAGGATCATCTATTCAATCTCAAGATGAGTGACATGAAATGAGCCTTTTTTGTATAATTAAACAGTATTAACTTTCAAAAAAACATGGGAACACACCCTGGCATAGTTTAATTCACTAGTGTATGTATAATCAAAGTGAGTGTATTTGGAAGCCATGAGGTCTGGATTGTTAAAATTTAAACAAAATGCTTCAGTTCTGTTGGTGCTTCAGTCCTCCATCTCTGTACATGCCTCATGATGAAGTGCAAACTTTTCTCATATTGACCTATAACTTTAATGAAAAAAGAGCTGTGACCTTTAGGAGAGGAAGACCTATCCTCTACCACCATTATTGTCAAGTGCATACAGGTCCTGATCAGTCCAGGTGGACATGGTGTGCCCACTGGTTGGGAGGTTTTCCTCACTAGAATTCGTCTGGCTAAAGGTAGGTGTTTAGACACCTAAAACGAGTTAGAGGTATTATGTGCTAAAGTTGCCCACCACTCACTACTAATTCAAGTGGGGGCTTAAGATGGTGAATTTACACATCTATGTTAAGTTTTGTGAAGGGGCTTTAACCTGTACTTAACTGGTACCACTCTTTATCTCCTTTATTCTTCTGGAAGTCTCTCCCAAACAGGAGAATTCTCCAAAGTGAGCCCCAGAGTTGTCTGCTGCCAAGTGCAATTTGTAAATGTAAAGTTCAGGATCTGAATGACAGATACCCTGCAGGCAGGAAAATGTTTGTGTGTTGGGTCTGTCTGGGTTGGAGTTAATGTTCTTCATAGCTGCTTCTTTGATGTTGCTTGAGAAAAGTGACCAAAATGACACTGAAAAGAGACTAATATTTTAGCTACTGCTGACTGGTATTTACACTGCATCAAAGCCTTCTCTTTTTCTCACATCCCAATAATTAAATTTAAGGTGCACAGATCTTGGTAGAAGTCGCAACCAGGCAGAGGATCCAATCTTGCCAGTGAGAGATTCTATGCTGTACATTGTCATGTTAAAAAAGAAAGGAGAGATGGGAGGATTGAGAAGCTCATTTTCTGGTTGGGTACCATCTGTATTTTGGTCTAAAGGTGGGAGATGATGAGTTGCTGTCTTTGTATCAAGTTTTATGGTTTGTGTTTTCTCTCTCCCACTCCTCCACTTATTAAGATTTTTTTATCCTGACTCATGTGTTTGTTTGCTTTTACTCTTTCATTCCTCTTCCTCCATTCCACTGTGAGGAGAAGGGAGCAGTGAAGGACTCTTTATGGAGTGCTTAGTTGCTTTAAAACACAACAGCATGGATGAGCTAGCAAGTAAACATCCTGGGCAGTAGAGTCATTCTCTCAAAGTAGCCACCCACCATCTTGCACTAAAAGCTCTCTCCATAACTTAATGACATACTCTACATTTACAGCTTCCAGCTTCACCCACAACATCTGCTTGCAGTGCAATTAGTGCTTACGAATACCCTTCCTGTATTTAACCTTTTATCTTAAATGATGATGGGTCACAATTCAGCCAGAGCATTTTGTCCAATTGAAGATATGCTTGTCCAATGAAGTACCATCATTGCAATCTCTATCCTGCTTCAGAAATAAGAGTACCATAATTCCTTTTTCTGCTATTGCAAATAATAATGCTAGGACTCAAAATAAATGCTTTGCATAAGCATTTCTGCAATAACTAACAAGAAATGGAAGGAAAAGTTATATTAATTTATTTGCACTATAATGAACATACCACATCATTATGCTCTCTTTTTCTTTCCTTTTTCTCTCTTTCTTTTCAGATTTTTTTTTTCTCGTGATCCTCTCTATCTTTCTCTTTTTTTATTTTTTCTCTTTTTTTTTTTTTTTTTTTGTTTCTTCCTAAAGGGACGCTTGAATAGAACTATCTGGTTTAGAAGATGAGGCTGACTGATTACTGTAATTCATAGGGCCTTAATTAGCTGCACAAACCATTAGCTACAATTAGACTATTATAAAACACTTGATGCGCTGTGTCAACCATGGGGGCTCATTTATTCTTGTGGCAGGGAAGGGAGGGGGGAAGGGGAAAAGAGAGCACTGTACAGCCAAGCATGCTAATAAAGAATGATTTTTGATTTAAGATGTTGCCGATAGTCCCTCAAAATTAATCTCAATAGCTGTCTAATTTGTGTCGGTGGATGGTATATTTATTGTAAAATGACACCAAAGCTAAATGAGTTACCTGAAGCAGGACTGCTAATGTCAGCGCCTGGAGACGCAACTCCATATGCCGTAATACAGCAAGGCACTGGGGCTGAATACTCCCAGTGGAGCACTTTGCTTCATCTGTCTCTGAAAATGTAGCAACCTGACTTACACTTTATGATCCTTAAATAATAATAATAATAATAAAAAAAAGAGGGGGGGATTAAAAAATGAAGGAAAAAAAAAAAAATAGAGATGAGAATCAAATTCCAAAACAGCTTTCAGATGTGAGGTGGGGGCTTACAAAGGCATGGTCCAGGCAGAAGAAACCTTATTGAAATTGGTTTGGGTGTTGGCATATGTAAAAGTGGAAATTATGACATTTGTCTTTAAAGTGAAAGAGAGAGGAAATAACACAGATGAAGCAGATTTTTCTAAAGGGCTTAACACAGTGGGGATGTAAGTATGACATTCTTTAACTTAGAAACCTTTTTTGTTTGTTTTCCTATTGTATTTTCTAATTCATATTGTATTGATCTAGCTTTCTAGTTGCAAATTGCTGGAAATACACTTATAGATTCCTTTAATTTATTTCTTTTTTTTTTTTTTCTTTTACCCTTGATTAATTTCCTGCTAAGCACCTTTGCAACAGAAAGTCAGGGGCTTAAAATAGGAGAGATTGGTTCAATAATACATGGCACTTGGTCTTTTCTGTACCATGCATGAAAGTATAAAAGCACAGAGGGGAAGAAAGTAGAATCTGTAGTTAATATGTTAGATTGGGACTCAGAGACCTGAATTCTGTTCCTGTTGTGCCCTACATGACCTTGGGCAAATCCATTTCTCTGTGCTTTTGTGCAACATGGGGACAGTCACACTTTCTCTCCTATTATGCTTTGTTTCTTTCAACTCTGGGGACCAGATTCACAAAGGTAAATCAAGGTAATTTATCTTGATGGACTAGAAAGTAAGAGCTGAATTACCTCTGTGGATCAGGGTCTAAGCTTTTTGGGGCAGGGATTGCCTATTGGTTTGGGAAAATGCAGCGCTTGGCATGCGGGACCAAATGTCATTTAGAAACTCTAAATCTTCTTGCAAAAAAATCCCACAACATGCTGCTAATAGGATGGAGTTGTTACACTGCATACACTGTGATTAACTAACTGATGATCTTCAGCGATGCTGCAGCTGCCAATACACTTTGTACTATCCTCAGCCATTAATATCTCAGCAGAAACAGAGCTCAGAGTGTCCAGCCCCAAAATTACAAGCCTCTGTCGCCAGAGCCAAAGGAAGGTGAGTCACTGATAATTGCAGCTGAGTCTCACTTAGGATGCTGGGCACTGTATCTAGTCCAGGAATCAGAGACAAAGACTTGGAATATCGCTCTACTTACATGGGGAAATGCATATGTGAGGTGAGAGGGAAGGGTTTCCTGACTGATACAGAGGTGGCAGCCACCATTTCTCACTTGTAGAAGTCCCCTAGAGCAGTTTGGTATGATATTATCCCTTCCTGTGCCTGGTCTGACTGCTCCAGAGCAGAGCAGGTATCACTGTGTGCATCGAGAAACTGGCTGCCCTAACCTCTCTCCCTGACTGCAGTCTTGAAAACCAAGGTTTCGTCTCTGCACATCTAACTGCCAAAGAATAACGCTGACATAAATTTAACAAAAAATGTCATGATATCAATATACATTCATTTAAGCTAAAACATTAAAGTTTCATGTGAAAAATTTTGTCTCCCTTGAGAGGAACAAACAAATATCCACCCTCCCACCCCTCCAAGATATTATGGTATGCAAAAATGTAACAGCAACAAAACAAAACCAATTAAAGAATACCAAACAACCATGTGCAAACAAAGCAATTTGTCCTACATGTGTATGGGAGTGCATGTACCTATGTATGCAGACAAATAACAGCTATACACATTTATGTGAATCTAGGAATTCACAAAGGAAAAAATATTTTCATTTTTAATTAAACTCAAATTTAAAAATTAATTGTCTTCTATTCAAAAATCTAAAGAAAAAAACTCCTGTTGCACTTTACAGTCAGTCTGTCAAAAATTAAATAATTTACATATAGGCATGGAGCTGTGTTTAAGATTGGTGTCAGAGTGAATTCAATAATTAGTAGTTAATTGTAAAATGAACTTAGTCAGATAGGGTTGCCATATTATAATTATGGTGGAAGATGAAAAAGGATTTTCTGGATGATGAAGGAAGGATCAGTCAAGGATGACCAAGAGCTCAGTTCAATCTAGTAATACGATTGCAATTAAAAAACACACTCATAAACAGTACGCCATTGGGATTTGAGGAAATACCCTGGCCTTATGGAAGAAAAAAAAAAAAAAAAAAAAAAAAGGTTAAGTTCTGCTGTAGATTGATGAGATAGGACAGCTGGTATTTGCAAAAGGAAGAAATTTATTCTTTTGCTTTAGGACTAATTATCAACATACCTTCAAAAGAATCCATGGTCCACATACATGACTGAATGGGAATTCTAAATAAATTACCTCTAATTCTTTATTGGATGATATCAGAAAACAGCCTGGAGGAAATAGGTGGGGTGGGTAGCTCATCTGACAGAAAAATAACACCTATAAGATGGAAAAGTATATTTAAAGTCTGTGGTCTTACAAAGTTTATTAAAGATTTATTCAGTGATTATTGAACAACCGCTGTGCAAGCAGCAGTTTGTTCAGTTTCCAGGCAGTCACCTCACAGTAATAATGACAGAAGACATGGATGCCTCAGGAGATGTTCCTTGGGGAGCTTTTCTCAAACCCCCTTAAGCAGGATGCTTAGGCAGCAGCAAGACTGCCAGCACAGGGTGGAGGCTTTGTGTTCTGAACAGCAGCAGAACACTGAGGAAAGCCAGGAGCAAAATCACAGAATCACAGAACTACCTGAGCTGGAAGGGACCCACAAGGATCATCAAGTCCAACTCTTAACCCTGCACAGGACTTTTCCCAAGAGTCACAACACGACCCTGAGAGCACTGTTCTAAAGCTTCTTGAACTCTCTCAGGTTTGGTGCTGTGACCACTGCTGCTCTGGGGAGTCTGTTCCAGCGACCAGCCACCCTCTGGGGCAAGAACCTTTCCCTGATATCCAACCCCAACCTCCTCTGGCACAACTGCAGTCCTGTCAGTGGTCCCCAGAGAGAAGAGATCCCTGCCTGCCCTTCCTCTTGCCCTCACAAGGAAGCTGTAGACTGTGATGAAGTCTCCCCTCAGTCTCCTCCTAACTTGCTCTTTTTCAGCTCCTTACCTTGATTCCTCAAGTTTTGGATTTCCATTTCTGAAGCAGTGTCTTATTTGACTTCCTACACAGTGATTTACATTTTGCCTCCCTCCTTTCTTCCCTGTTAAAGGGTGTGCAGACCTTCCATGACTGTCATGGATATGGCACATCTACATGAAAATGAGATAAAGGGTTTTGGGAAGGTGTTTTCAAAGGTTCAAGTGTCAGGCAGGCACAATATTCCTATTAAGGATCTATGTGTACCCAGAGATTTCAAAAGTCTTTCATTTAATTTCCTGGCTTCTGGAGCTAGCATCACCCTGATTTCTGTATTCTTTCCTTTTTCTCCTAACTTTCCATTCAATAGTTTAAACTTACAATGTTATTTTCAGTAGTTTGGTTGGTATGTTGCTTTTTTATTCCTTTTTTTCACTCCCCTGGGAAGCCAAACTGTAGACAGTATTACTTAGTGATTCATCTATATTTCCTTCTTGAACCAATTCCTGCTTGTTGCTTAGGACTTACAGATGTTTTGTAGAGATACTGTAAAAGGCAAAGAGTTCTCAGCCTCCAACAATATAGATTTTAAAGTCATAAACCCTCCAGTTTCTGAGAAAATAATGGAGAACTCACACAAAGAGAGCAGGTGGGAAGGGGAAAGATTAAGAAAAGGCAGAAAAATACCACCTTTTTTATTTACTGAGTTTGACTTAGATCTCATAAATTCTCTTTAATGTAATGATACCATTTTTTCTTGCTCCAAAGGAAAAAAAATCTTTCAGATCAAAATTTATCACAGTCAAAATGAAAAAAAAAGGGACAAACCAGCATAAAACATCTAACAACAACATTTAATAATGTATACAATAAAATATTGCTCTAATATATTGACAAATACAGCAATAAAGTATTAATGTGATTATGCTTCATCAGTGCAACAGCCCTTCCTTTTTGTCTTTCAAACAGTTTGAATAAAGTCTCTCCCCTCTAATCAACAGTTTCACCATAGTCCTATGGAAACAAACAAACAAATAACATGCTAGAATCAAAAAAAAAAACTATTATCAAACCAATTTTCTTGCGACAACACATGCAGATGCAAACTAAGGTAGCTGTAATTTATTTCTGGTTTACACCAGAGTAAGTGAAATGGGAACTTACTCCATAACAGCTTAATTAGGAAGGTACTGTAGGTGCAATTTTTTTATACTTATTTTCAGCACTCCTGGGCAAAAAAATGCAAGAGCAAGATGCCACTTTCCAGAAGCTGACTGAGGCATAGGAAGAGGAATTCCCCAATCTATAAATGAGATCTGCTCTTGAGGTGGCAATGTCCAGCTCATTGCTGCAATGTCTGAAGGCAGCCAGACACCTGACATGGTCACAGGATCTTGAGGACATGGGTAAAAATGAGGCACCTAAAACTGTAATTCATGACAGATAGCATCCAGAAACCTCTTCAAATCCATTTCAGAGACAGAATCTGACTCTGTGGTGCTGGAGGTGTCTCTCAGCTACAAATCCTCTCACATAATTAAACAAGCCAGGTCAGTTCTTTCTCATATCATCAAGGGAAGGTTCATAAGGCTAAAGCACTCTCACAGTCCATGTCAGCTCCTGATTCAAGCTTTTTTTTTTTTCTCTGAACATCTAAGCAACAATCTGCATATAAGAAATACTATTTAATGGTTGGAACATAAAGGGTAAAGCAGATAACTGAGTGAGAAGCCCTTCTTTCAAGCATTTTAATTATTATTTTCATATGAGCTCTCTGTCACCAGATATTATCAGCAACTACTTCATATATCCTAGCTGTCTTATGGAATTGAAATGTTCAGGGAAGATAAAGCCACTTAAAAGTACTTTTTTTTTTTCAATGTGATGGTTCCTTCAGTCATATTTCCTCCTTAGGATTGAGAAGATGTTGCTCTGGATGGATGAAACAAATGGAATGTGGTGTCACAATTACACCTATAAATGTGTTCTGGTGCATTCAGTATGCTCACATACGTTATTACCAAAGCCAGTTTGGGTTCCTCGGTACAAAGATCCAGATATTTAATTCATATATAGTAAAATATTGCATCACCCCAGGCTTTTTGAAAAGCACACTTCAGAAATCTCACCTGAGAAAATATATAAGAATTCAGTTTTGTGTTTCCATAAATTTGGTGACTGCTTAAGCAATAGAAAAGTTGCATGTAGCAGAAAAAACAATCTTCTCTTCAGGTTTGAGAGAGAAGCTCAGAGAGCATTGTTAATGGCTTTCAGACGTGTTTGGAATTAATCCCTTGCATCTGTTTGTCATCTTTTTCAGATTTAATGACTTGATGCTTTTCTAGGTAAACAAAGAGGCTCTCTTACTCATGTGTGCTACTTAGAGCAGTGTGCATACCTGCAAAACGAAAAGGTGGCTAGACTGAAAACGTCATTTGCTGTGACTTTGTTATGACCTTTACTCAAGCCAAATTCCAGTCCAACACGAGTCACAGCAGTCTGATGGATGGAGTTGCAGCTGTTGAGTCTGCTCCTGCACAGGCCAGGAAAGAGAGAGGTGTGCTTGCAGCTAAAGCTACACCAGTGGTACAGAAATCAGCATCTTACCAACTCACTCACCTTCCATTATACTTTGTGAAGAACAATAGACACTTCCAGGTCACAATTCAGCTGATCTCTTTAGAATCTCTACTTTGGTATAAGATGAATTGCATCCTAGAAATGCCCACTAACTATGCAGAGCCTCTAAGGTGATATCTGCATTGTAGACATCTACAATTAATCATGTGAATTTCTGTATAGGTTTAAAGATGGTGGGAATCCAAAGTTAATATTGGAAGTCCCAGTTTATTCTTTATGTTGAAGTCACTGAAACCCTGCTGTTTACAAGAAATAAAGCCTTCCCTGATAATTGCCACATTGTATATATAACAAGGACCATTTTTATGGGGGGAAAAAATATTACAATGCAGGAAACAAAACAGATTGAATTGCTAATGAATGGAATTTATTCTATTCTTTCATTCTTCTTCTTACACTTGATAATGGCCGCTGAAAAATTAGGTCTGATATCAGACCTTAGGCCAAATCATCAGTACGGGAAATGCCTTTTATGTTGCTGACACCTGAGATTTGCTCTGTTTCTGTCTTTCACTGGAATCCTCCAAGTGAAGGAGGCAGATTCATAAAACATGACATTTTTTAGCTCAGCCTCCTACAGAAACCAGCTGTCAATGAGCACCAGCAGCCACTGAGCTGAGCATCTTTCCCGGCCCCTGCTGTGGTGGGGACAGCTCCGTGCACGACACGCACACGTCACTGTGTTCTCGTGCTACTGCCTCTGCAGGTTCAGCCTGGAGATCTGGGTCAGTCCCCCTGAAAAGCTGTGGCCGTGAGGCTGGAATTATGCTCCTCATTTCCAAACTATCCAGAAGCCTCACGGCCTGCACAAAGGCTTTCCGTATTATTTTTGCAGCTTGTGTTCCCACCTTCCTTGGACTGAAAAGCAGCTAGGTTACCAGATCAAACTGAGAAAATGTCTAAACAGAGCAGGAAATGCATGTCAGTGATTAGAGTAATAATTTCAGAGTGTAAAACCAGAACGCTATCGCAATTCTGAATTTCCCATCATTATTCCCAAAAAAACGAGACATCAAAATTGCAACAAAAAAAAAAAAAATCTGTCTTCAGAAGGCTTTTGAGGCTTTTTTCATGGTTTTTGTGTTATTTGTTTGTGGGGTTTTTCCCCCTTGTTGCTATGAATGGTTTTTATGCTTGGGGTTTTTTTTGAGGTCTTTCTGGTGTGTTTTATTTGATTGGTTGGTTGGTTTTTGTCTTGTTTGGTTGCTGGTTATTTTTTACTGGGGGCGAGTGACGTGGTGGTGGTGGTTTTTTGTCTTTGCCACAGGTTTAAAGCTGTTGCTCAGGGCAGATTTACAAGATCATGAAGACCATATTGGCTCATGTATCTGCAGAAATAATTTTTATGTATTCCATAAAAAATAAAAAATATTGGCTGTATTTGTTCCACTTTATCAGGTAAATATGTATATGTGCAGTTCTTTTAAAACATTTAATTATTTACTCAGGAGACCAGAACACTTGTTCTGCTGGGTAAATACATTTTGAGGCAGCTTTTTAAGATGTGTATTATGTTAGATCTATTTCCACTTAAATGATTTTTTTTTGGTAATGCTAGTTTTTTTAAAAGGCAAAATCTATTACCCTCAGAGACATTCTCTTCTGGCACGCAAACACAGATTTGGGGGTCATGTTTTGCGTAATAAAACAGTGTCAGCAAGAATTTTGGAAGAGGTATTTTCTTGATGGTACAGGACAGAGTTTGATGTGTTCATTGGTAAGAGGAACAACATGAACTGATTTTAGCGGAAGTTTCTTTACTTACATAGCAAAGCAGATTCCTGCGTAAGACACATAAGCAGCTCACGACACAAAAGTTGAGCATGAGCAACTTGTGTGGGCAAAGGAGAGCTGAGCCTTTACTCCCGAAAAAAACAAAAAGTGTGCTGAAACACTGGTTTGTGTCTCAGCATTCAGTTTAACTTCCGAGTAGAAAAGTCAGAAAGTGATTACTTTGTTGACCACTACACCTTTACCAGCTTTTCTAGAGCTGTAAATGCCTTTGAATCCGAGGCTGTCTTCTTCAGTTTTATGCTCCCAACATTTCTGGGAAAAATTTGTTTTATTTTCAGATGAATTAGCTCATCAAATAGGGTGATATGTCTGGTTTTTGAAGGTGGTTTTTCCCTTAATTGCTTTGTGAAAAAACATTTTTAAAATTCAGCTTTCCTAAGTCACTTTCTTCCTCATTTTCTTTAGAGGTAAAAGGGTACTATTGCATTCATATGTCTATCCATATGAAATGTGTGGCAACTTTTAGCAGTAATGGTATCCTTGTGCTTGTGGTAGTCAAAGGTAAAGATTTGTAGCAGAGATATCAAATTTATTACACCAACCCGTATCCTTCTTCTTCTTCAGAACTCATGTGCTTAAAGGCTTGCTATTCCTTTTCTTTTCTCAGTTTCCCTAATCAAAATATCTGTTCAGCTTTCTTTTCCAATGGACTTTAACCTTTCTTGTACTGTAACTTTGACCTTATGCCTTATTTTATTAGATGTTGCAAGATGTTGCACAAAGGAATTCCAAAATGGGAAGCCCAAAAGAGAGCCCCCTTTAAAGCGCTGATCACCTGTGCATATAACTCTGACGTTATTAACCATTCATTAACCAATTAATTTCATGCATTACATGCTCTTTGATTTACTAACCATTTTCCACTAACCTAAATTTGCAAGAAAATGGTGTGGGATACAAGGATAGGGGCACTTGGTTGAGCTGCAAGTGTATGCTGAAGTACTGTAATAGCTAACAAAGAATGAAGTCCTGAAAGCTCTTTATTTTCAAAACTGGTTGGAAAGAGTCTCAGAAAACGTGATTCCTCCCTTTCCATGTATTTTTGCTATGCCTGCAATAGAAGTACTTTATGGATATCTAATTGTGATGGTATAACTCCAGTGGTGTTAGTGATGGCATCTGACATTTATGTTTTATTTAATGTAAGCACGTGTCTGACTGTGAGCAAGTGCATGTCAACAGATAAGCAAATTAAAATTGCTGAACTCCATAGATAATAGTATATACATATATAAAATATATAAATTATTCTCCAACCTAATGCTATTCCACATTTTATAATTTCACCCAGAATGTTGAAAGTTTCTCTGAAAGCTAAGCAATGTTTGATACATTCCTCCTTCCATTTGAAGTCCCTTGCTAACCCGTCTGAACAACTTTAATAATAACCCAGCATGATGTCTTTTGCCATTCTCCCTCCACTTTTTCTCTTTTTTCTCTTGGGCTACTATGAGAACTTTAATGACCCAACAAGTTTGTCTTCTGTCCACTGAGAATGCTGCAAATTTTATTTGGTGGAATCATGGCACTGGGAGGATAATCTAAGTGAAACACCAGGATAAATTGGTGCTCTCCAAATACGTTACCTTCAAGTTGGCTTTCCCAAACTATCAGTCTTTTCCCAAAGAACAGGTTTAGAGCCGCCAAACCATTGCTCATCTTCAGTGGGTACAGTTAAAACTTTCTGTATTTTCACCAACATCACTAACTCTTTAATGATGTGTACATTTCTATTTCTTCCTAATCCCACTGTTTTATGCACTGAAGCATCTTAGTCTATGTGTCAGATTTGGAGATATGTTAAGATGTCTAAGCTTCTATTAGTTTCAGTGGAATATTTGGCAACAAAGTAAAGGTTTTGTATGTGAAATCGAGGAACCCCTACTTCCATCGCCTTCCTGCCCCACTGAATTTAATTTTGTGGGTTTTTTTTTTTTCACATATAAAATATCTGAAGACCCTGTGAGGTGAGATCTGCAAATGCTTCAGTGGTTTCAGACACTGCTGCTTCTTGCTGTCTGCCCCTCTGGATGCCTTCCCTGATCCAGACTTATGGAAACACTGTCAAAAGACCTGGTGTGATGAGACTTCAGCTGCAATATACAGAGGCTAGCATCTTCATTCAAATTAGAAGAAACTCTTCCAGTCTGGAACATCTCGGGGAAGAGTGCATTTTTCTTTTACTGAGTCTATTAGAGTGCTGTGGTTGCTTAGCAGGGGCAAGGTGAGCTTTGAAGCAGGGCAGAGCCATAAACACTGAGAGATTTCCCAGAGAAAATTTGTCAGCATCCTAAGATTTTCCTGAAGTTCTGCTTCCCAAGTTGTCTTGAAGGCAATGATGTCCACCAAAGAGTTGGTGTCAGTTATAAATAGGCATGTACATTTAAGGATGTATATGTATAGATGTTTTCTTCAATATTATTCTCTGAATAGAGATAGAAATCACAGCAATACACTTGAGGAATTATTTTTATGTCTACAGGGTTGAGTGTAAAGTGCACTGTCTACTTTGTAAGAAAAAGAAAATTTGTGGACATGAATGAATAAAAAGAGTTTAAAAATAAGAATACTATGATGTTGTTTTGTTTGTCTATGTTTGTTTAGTTTGGTTTGGCTGTGATTATTTTTAAGAGAATGAGTATAGTTCTATTCAATATTCACTTTAAATATTCATGTTGAATTGTTTCTTATTCCTAGTGTTTAAAAAATGACTGCCATAAATTCTTATATTCCTATCCCTTTAAATGATTTAAAAATAAGCCAGTCAGCAGTGTTAAGACACAACCTTTTAATTTAGGTAAGAATTGCTTTGCAGAAACTGGTTGTTTGTTTGTTTGGTTTTTTTTTGCTTTTCTTTTATCATACTAAAAGAATTCAGGATTAGAGACAAGCACAGGTTAAAAATAAGTCCAGCTACAGAAAGCCTGAATGATTCATATAGTTTCAATTCTTCCTGTGAATTTGTCCTTTGCTTTCAATTGTTCTTATTTACATATAGCCTAGTTTCAGAGCAGAGACCTTTTAAACACATCGATAGGTCAATAAATCTATGCTTTTAATAGGGATGTACTTTTGTCCATTCTTATTTTGGAGCTTTTCATTATGCACTGTCCTGCATGACTATACACTGCTGAACATGAAATGTTTACGTTGAATTGATTGGTTCTTTCAACACATTTGAAAGTGCAAAAGGGATGTTTTCAAGGTTTATAAAAACATATGTTGACCTTTCTTTGAGAATATAAAAGGCTGATTCTATTGCCATTACATCCTCTGCAGAGGGATGTGGTGCAATGCCTGGGAACATACAAACTCCCACAGAAGAATGGAGAAGTTGCATTTCCAAGGACACATGGCTTAAGGACACTCTTCTATTATGAGTGTAGACTTTTCTTATGCTTTCTGATGCCTTATCTGCCTTTGCAAATCATGCACAGAGCTGAGAACATGTTCAGGAGTCTGACATCTAATAACATGAAGCTCTGCTTAAACACAGAATAACTCTCTGGATTTTGAGACACTGCTCTCAGAAAGGAGTCTGGGGGATGAGCATGGCCCACCCAGGGATGCTTGTGCACAGGGATCCCTCAAGTGTACCTGTACCTGTGCCAAGAAAACAGGTTGCCTTATGCCCTGGGGGTCATGTTCCTTTCAACCAGGAATGCTATTAAAGGGTTACCTCCTGGGACCCCAGTGGGCTTACAGGGGTTGTGTGGTGTTAGCCAGCTCAAAAACTCTCAGGCCAAGACTCTCGTGTGTGTTAAAATATCAGCTTCTACTGAAATTAAAAAAAAAATAAATAAAATTAAAAATTAAAAAACCAAAAACCAACAGAAACAAACAAGCAAACAGAAAACCCCAAGAAAACCCAACGAAACATTTAAAGGTCTATCTTTAAATCTCTTTGTGTGGAAATTAATTTCCAATGGTACCTTGCAGATACTACCAATTACTCTTCTTCTTCTCACCATCTCTATATGTAAGGGGAATATTCTTTATGACTAAATTGTGACCAGTGGCAGAAAGTTATTCCAGCCATAAAAATTAGTTTCTAAATACTCTGATAAAGAGCCAAAAGTGAGGGGGGTGGGAATGGATTAATCTATAGAGTTCCCAGTATTTATCCCCACAGATGAAAGGATACAGCAAACATCAACAGCAAGGGGTACCGAACACATAACCGATTATCCTTGTGATCCTATTCATTCTGCCCTTTATTTATATCCAGAAGCATATTCACAGTGACTGTGACTTCCCTTCTGCCTCCCACTGCTTGACCTGGGCACTGTGCCTGCCTTAGCCTGTGCAGTCTGGGTTTAAATCAGTGACCTAGCCACGGCCTCAGGTTAAAGAGTGCAGCCACTTTGTACCGCTAATGGCAGCAAGAGTTAGGGTGGAGGACACTGGAAGCACCTCTCCAGCTCTCTTCTGCTGGGTCATATTTGCAGCTGAGGGGAATATCCAGCTGAGAAGTTTCTCTATTTTTTTTCAAGACATGTGGATAAGATCTCTAGCTATTAAGAAACATAGAATAGCAAATCAGGACCCTATGAAAAGTGTTTATAAAACACAAGTTTTTCTGAAGGCTTCCATGAGCTAAAATTATAGTCTTCTTTAACACCTGGGACTGAAATAGGAAAATTAGTGTAGGAATTGCAGCAAACAAATGAACAAAATCAGAGTCTGCACATTGAACACGCACACATTTCAAGCTCTAAACCTTTCCTAAATAGGGAAGAAAGGCGAGACAATAGACAATATCTTGATCTCCAATTTGGGGCAAATCTTCTGGTTTGCCTTCTGCATTGCAGGTCTTCTTAGTCAGGTTGGCACCCTCTTTCTCTGTACTTCTTACAGTTTTTGGACTCCCTGTACTGCTAAAAGCTGGATAATTATAAGGTTACCTGTGTTATGCTGTAGCACAGTAGAACTTCAGCAGGTCATAGGAGTTCTTCTGTCTTTGGTATTATCATTGTCCCATTTCTCTTACAAGTGTTATAGTGTGTATTCTGGGATACTGTTCCTCAGTCAATCTATTCTCCCAGGTTTATTTTTATATCAGATCATCATCAAGTGGTCTCCATTGTACAAAGCACTATTCTCAAAAGTGGCTATTATAATTCAGCTTACAGTGATGAACACAATTACTTTTAGGTTCATTTAAAGAAGATGAAGAAAAGAAGAAGAAAAAAATAAGAAATTCATCTGAACAAAGAAAGTCTTTGTAGGAAGGTCAATTGTGTAAAGGGACAGGTGTTTAAAAAGAAAGACACATTGATCTAAGCTTCAGAAGTAGCAAAAATATACAAGAAAAATTGATAACTCAGACACTCATTTAAATGAAGGCAGAGAAAATAATATACTGAAAAGTTTTAAGTTTAATACAGTATCAGTAGCAAATACTGTTCTAAAGAAATTATCTGATGATTTTGAAGGGGTACAAGAAGACAAGGTCTCATGTTTTTCAGTGACTTATTTTGAATATAGGTGCAATTGGGATTTTAAAGAGGAATTCACAATAAGTAATTGAGTATTTTTTACCCTGTTAATTAAGCTGAGTTTCCACACATGGTATAGAAATGCAGAACCTCCATTTCACAGATGACTGATAGAGTCATGTGAGTTATCCACTCAAGGTTGCAGGCAAGTGTATTTATACCAAGTTGGTGCTCAGAGCACTGGATCATGTGATTTCTCCTCTCCTTAGGGAGGTCAGACAGGATGGATTGAAGCTGAGCTGTAGAATCAGTTTTCATATTCAACCCTGTGCAAATAAATAAATTAATTAAGAAAAATCTAGGTCAGCCAAGCCAAATCAGTATAATATCAGCCCAATGAGAGAGTAAAAGTGTACTCTAATTGCTGGAAGATTAGAACTTCCCCCACAGTTGAAATACCAGAGTTTGGAAAATCCTGAGATCCTGGTCCTCCAGAAATTTAAAATTTTTCTCACAATTGTATAGTAACCCATTCACCCCAAAATTTTAGAACAATGGGGATCAATGGAATACCATTTTTTAAATCAGTACAATTTCACTGGAAAACTTTTAGCCTTTTCTATCCTGTTATATCTGCATTTTCATTCCAAGCAGAAAAACACTGCAATCTGTTTTGCAGAAATCTCAGGCTAGAAGTAGGGGGTGTCTGTTCCTGTTGTTGTTTTTTATATCTTTCCTCAATTTTATTGGTAAACTATCAAGCGGGATGTTCCCCCCTCCTGTTTTTAAACGGCTTAAACTGATTGTATTTCAAAAAAATGCAGATGCCTATATCTTTTATAGGAGGAAAGTCATTAAATTTTGTAAATGTTAGAAAAAAAGAAACTATGAATGATATTCTGGAAAGTGACGGCATCGTAAAATATGCACAATCTGGTCAAGTTCCAATTAAAAAAAATGTGTTAGCATAAACAACCTTTAAAAATAGCAATGTAAAATTTATGAGCGGAGAGTGGATTTGGAAGTTGTCGCCACACCCAACCACATTTTCAGTTCTCATCAACCGGGTTTCTAATTCTGCATACATTTTAGATTTGCTGACATTTTCATATAGAGAGAAACTTTCTGCAGCTGATGTGGAAGTCATCAAGCCCTGCAGAGCACTGAAAAGGGATTCTTTGGATGTGGAAGAATATCGTGTTGACAATTCCATCTTCATCTGGCAAATATTTCCTTTCACTTTTGTTGTTGTTTCTGAATCTTCAAACTGCTTGGAAATTATACAGGGTCATAAATTAATTAAAATTGGAAAAGGTCTCTAAAATCATCAAGTCCAACCATTAACCCACCACTGCCAGGTCCACCACAAAAACATGTCTCTAAGGGCTAGATCCACCTGTTTGTTAAATACCTCCAAGGATCTTGACTTCACCACTTCCCTGGACAGTGTTTTTGGACTTGTTCCAGTGCCTGATAATACTTTCAGTCAAGAAATTTACCCTAATATCCAATCTAAATCTCCCCTGGAGCAACTTGAGTTTTGCATTTACTGTTAGAAAGTGTTTAATTATTCATGCTTAAATACCTCACAAAGGGAAGCTAGGGAAGGCATCTACTGAACCCAAGGATTCTGATCAACACAACTTCCTTGATCTGCTGCTCTCCTGTGAGCCTTTTTTGAGGCACAAATATAGCTATGCATTTAGGAGCTGGTGGATGTCTTTTCAGTCCTTTTAGGTGTCGTGAAACTTCCCAATCACTCTAATTCAAACCCTCAAATTAATGTCTGCCAAATTTAACTACCTTTTCATTCTTAGAATCTTTGTTCTACTGCTGCATAGCCCTGAAGCTCCTCAGAGCATACAGATTTCTAACTTATAAACACTTGGATTTCTCTGGCACCTGAAGTGGTAATTCTGGGTGTCTGTATGCAGCCAAGCGTTAACAATATTTTAATTGCCATTCATCAGGATATTCCTTCATTACTCTGGTGTTCCAGAATGTCTTTCCTACCCTAGGATGGCATACTCCTAGGGCCATCCAAAACTTTGTCTAACTAAAATTAAGCCTTTACTTAAGTGTATTTAACGTTATGTGGAGAGGGTAAAGCTGTTCTGTGTCATTTGTCCAGAGGAAGGGATTATAAGTAAGAAAACTATGACAACATATCTCCCAAACATTAGACCACTCATCTGACAGGGCAAAACCCCTGAGACCTGAACTAAAGAAGTATTTGAATTTTACATGAAGCAGTCATGAGAGAAAACTGTTAGTGACTGAAATGTGGGCTGGAATCCATGACCCTCCTTCCCAAATGAGTGCAATAACTACCAGGAGTCTCGTGCCTTATATTTTGACTCTAATGAACTATTAAGACATGCTAACAAAACTATAATTCTCCACAGTGCCCATTCTGCTCATCTTACTCTTGAGAGATAAATTCCAGTGTTCTTGCCGAGCTCTCTCCCAGTCTGTGTAAGTAAAGCAACAGATGGACTGATTCCAGCTCTCCCTAGTTACTGAAAGAAGATGTTCAAACACTTTACAACATGACTGTCAGTGTCTATGAGGCACTGACAGAAGAAAAGTTCTATTGATAGAGAAAAGGGGAAGATAATCCCAGGTCTGGTAACCAGGTGATGGCAATCAGACTTTTATTTCATCTAAAAATGGACATTGATTTTTTTCCAGAATATTTCAGCTCCTACTCTGAAGAAGACTAAGCCAAAATATGTTGATTTTTTAATTCAACACATGATTATGAACTGGTTTGGCTGACCCATATATTCATGTTCTGGCAAATAAGCCGTTAATTAGAGAAATATGTGACTCTTTTCTTGCCAAATGAACTCAGTACCTGCCTCTACTCTGCTATTCATAGCGGGTGACAGAAACAAAGAAATAAACAAAGAAGTATTGGCTGCTGAATGGAAAGTTTTCTTCAAATGATGCACCTTTTCTGCTACAGAGTTATGCTTCTCCTTCAACCCCACAATCCTGGGGTTTTTTTCAGTTTCTATTCACCTCATTACCTAATACACCATCTTATCTTTCTATCTATCTCTTCCCTGAAAAGCTAAAAGAGTCAGAGAATATTGCCAGCCGAGAGATTTGTGTTTATAACTAAACAAATGAAGATTCCAAGGAGAGCCTGCTAGGAAACACTACAGCTCTCAGTGGTGCAATGTTTTGCTGCCTCTTCACGTGATGAGAGAAATCACATTTTGAAGAATACTTTCCACACAAGACATTTTTCTTCCTATCCTCTTCATTCGCAGCACCTGCTTCAGGAAATATATATTTTCCACATACTGCTCAAATGAACTAATCTATTTTCACTATGTGTCCTTTTTGGCAAAATATCTACAGTATTTTCTTTCATAAAGACAAATTCTGCTCTTTTGGTATTTTTCCTCTTCCTCTTTTTATTAATAAAAAAATATGATCCCTTATTTCCTCCTTGGAGAGAAAGTGAAAAAAAAAGAAAAAAATAAAGAAAGAAAAAAGACAGGCAAGAGAAGGAGCTAGGAAAAAATAAATAAAAATAAACCATATTGAAGCCTGATGAAATTAAAAACTTAGGGCTAGAACCCCAACTATCAATGAGGCTTAACTTCATTGAAAATCTGTCTGTGAATATTTAGTTGTTTAGTGTTTCTGCAATGACATTTCTGCAGAGAGCAGCATGAACAAAAAATTGCCATTTTTTTATCATCTGGACTGAAACTGCCAATACTGTGTCAGCTAGGAAAGATGAATTATTCCATTCAGCTTCTACAGAAGGTGCTTAAGTAGAGTTAGGATCATGGGAGACCAAGTTTCCTGAATAAAACTACATTTCTTACCAATGCACAAGGTATTTTGCAACAAGACTTCTACTATAACTTCTCTATCAGCATGTGTACTTATCTATCCATCTTCCTGAGCATTCTTTGGGGTTTTTTGTTTGTTTGTTTGTTTGTTTCCTAAGGAAAAATATCCTTCCAGGTGATGAATCTGTTTGCAGTATCCAAGGCAGATTTTAGTCCTTCTAAAAATTTATTTATTTTAAATTTAATCCCTGTCCTTTCCCCAAGTTGTATATGATTTTTGTTCTCCTTCCTATTGATCGCTGGTGTAAATGAGAGAAGAATGCCTTAGTACTATAACACTTCTCTGCACTTTGTAATTTCAGCACTTCCTTAAACTTTGTGATTTTCATCAGACACATCTAACACAAAATTATGAAGGCCATTAGTAAAGAGGAGTGTCTGAGAGGGTTTGCTTTGCTGGGGTGTTTTCAGTTTCGGTGTTTTCTTTTTTCTTTTTTTTTTTTTGTTTGCTTTGTTGGTTGGTTTGGGTTGGGTTTGTGTTTTGTTGTTTTTTATTGTTGTTTTTGTTTGTTTGTTTTACTTTGTTTTGATTGTGGGTTTTGATTTTGGATTTTTGGGGAGCAGGCTGTAGGGGGTCAGCCTCAGTTTTTGTGAACATTTAGAAATCCCCAAAATTTCAGCCAGAGAACAAAAGACCTCTAAAGACTTATAAATTCCTAAGGTATTTTATTTTGTTTGTCATAGTAATCTGTGAATATTTGACATTTATTTTCAAAGTATGATCCCTGATACACTCTGCATCAATATGGAGAAGACACCAAAAGTGAAATTCATAGTAATCTGAAAATATGTATGTAAAGGACAAAAGAGCATAATCTTTTCTTCACTCAAGGAGAAACTGCATGCCATAATTATACTAAGAACATCATCTGACATTAAAATGTCACATGTATTAGTAACAAACCCAGAGAGGGAACTTCTGTTAAGTGCTGGACTCATGATTTTGTCTTTTAAGGTTTAAATTGATATATACTTGGGATCGTCATGCACATTTCTTTACTGTCTTGATTTCTGCTGGTATCAATATTTTATCTTGCCCACTTTTCAGAAGCAAAGACTAGGATTTCATCCTATTAAATTAAATTTCTGCTACCTTTATCATCATTTAAGTCCTTCATTTTGTTCCAATTCTCATTTAATTTATTTGTCCTTGGATTAGCAACAGTTAGACGATACAGATTGAAAATGTTGCTTGATTTTCTTTCTAAATAGGTGTGTTCCCGTAATATATTTCTGTTAAAATGGAAGCAGGGCAGAGCAGTGATAGCCTATAAGGTAAAAAAGCCCAAAGGTCCATAAGGAATGGTCAATTGTTGCAAGCATTGATGTGTAATTTTGTACATTTCAGTTAATTTTCTTGTGGAAAAAACCACTGGCAATGGTTAATGTCTGAGCTGGATCCTGTTTAATTCACTGCAGACACCTTTTCAGACAGCATCTGTCTTCCCCTGCAGGATGCCAGTAAAGCAGGTAGACAGTCTCACTTCTGAAGTAAAAGCAGCCCTCAGTATTTTTGGCTAATGCTTTCAATAAGACAGATCTTCTGACACTGAAATTTACCCAGATAAAAATGATATTGGAAAAGCTATGACTTTGTCCAGCACTGAATTTAATACTGGTGCTCGTGACTTTTGGTCATTACCAATGCCTGAGTGCCTTCAAAGAAAAAAATCCAGGAATAGATATGACAAGAGAATTCCAGAATGCTAATGCTAATTCTCATGTTTGGTGACCAAAATGGTACTATGCTTCTCAAAATCATTGAGGGATTGTAGTTTGTCTTGGTTGTGGCTAGGAATGGGTATCCGTATTTACAATATTTTTTATAGAGTATGGATTTGGGTTGTTGTTTTCTCAGTCATAAGGACACAATTTTTTAAGTTAATGATTTGTTCCAAGTCTGTGTAGGCTACAGTCAGGATCAATGGATGTTGAGAACTTGAGGCACAGCACACATCTGACACCTTCTAAAATTCCAGTTCCAAGACATGACAGTCAAGGAACACTGAAGATGAAGAGATCATCCTCAACATGTAAAGTTCATCAATGGACAACTTTCCTCTTTTTCAGCGCAGGGCTCAGTGAAAGCAAAATAAAATCCATGAGAAACTTTCTCTTGCTTTCAGAGTTCTTGGTGTGCTTGAGGATATGCCTTCAAATGCTATTGATGACATAAATGGGCTAAATATAATTTCCTCACATGAGTCATTAAATAGTCTGGGTGAGAGTAAAGACAGCTAATATAATGAGAAATGTTTATTTTCTTTCAATTAAGAACAATGGGAGTGTCTGTCATGGATCACATAAGTCTCTGAAGACAGAATTATCAGATGGACACACTACAGCACAGATAGTGGCAGCAAACTGTAAGGCACAGATAAAACCAAATTCACCTCCATACACTGATCCTTTACTCCACCCAGCCTACTTCCAACTCACACTTTCTTTGTTCTAAAATGAGATGTTAGAAATGCGCAAAGACCTCTGAACTGGAAGGAGAGGATGTCATGATCACAGCTCTGCTGGGCAATGGGCAGTACACTGGGTTATTACACCCATTTCCCAGCCAAAGGCAGAATGGAACATCAGAGTTCATAATGATGCAGGGCAGAACAAAAGCTTGGCAATGCAGATGCAACTCACAGGAAGACCAAGGATGGGACTGTCTTGGATCCAGCTCAACAAAGCAGATGAAGAATTGTGCCTGGTTTGCTTGTGAAAAGGCATGAATGGCTTTAGGAAAAATTGGTTGCCCTTACTGGTTTGAAAAGGAGGAAAACCTACCACAAATCAGTGCTCTAGAAGGAGTAAAGCAGATAATTTCCAGAAACTGATCTTTTTTCTTTTTTTTTACGTTTTTTAATATTGTTACTTGTTAAGGTTTGCTCAATAATGGTGTAAATACTTTTGCTGTATAAAAAAACAAAAAAAATAAAAAAAATAAAAATTAAAAATTAAAAATTAAAAATAAAAAAATTAAAAAAAACCAAAAAATCAATTAAAAAAAAATCAGCTAGTTTAATATTTAATGTGTTGATGAAAACAGAAACAGGATCACAAAAAGCAATGAGATTTAAAAAAATCTGTGATTATCGGTGTCCTTTCAGTGAAAATAAATTCTGTGAACTTTCTCAAATAAGAAGATATTTGATATATTTGGCAGAGGATTATAAGCAGTTCATATCCCTCCATTATGGAATGTGAGTCATACCAGACTTGGATGTGACATGATTCAGGTCCTTCTAAATAGGCCAACATCTACTGCAAAATTTTTGACTGTGATATGCTGTTGTTCATTTTTTTGGAAAGAGATGGAAAGCTCGTTTTAAGCAGGTTTGGGAGGAAAAGGGAAAAACACAGATGCAGGGGTATTAATCTGCTGTGGATAACTTATGTGTGTCAGGGTCCATATTTTAAGTAAATGTTCATGGCATCATTAAGCTTGGGCATTTACAACATGCATCAAAAATGGAAACTTTGTTCAGTCAGAGAAGGAAAAGGTTTGCAAGGCAGGGTGTAAAATGGCACTATTCCATTGATTTCCATGGAGATGCCGAAATTTACATCAGCCTGGAGTGTGGCCCACAACTCCTCAACAAAAAAAAAAAAAAAAAAATTCAAACTGTGAATATGGAAAAGCAGGAATCTGCCTAACTTCTTCTGACTTTGAGAAGGTTACAGACAAGGTTGACAGTGTCATTGCATACAGCGTGATTTATCTGTAGTTTCAGAAAGCCTTCAATAAAGTTCCACATGACAGGCATCTGTTTAAGTTAAAAGCTACAGGGATCCAGGATAAGACATGGAAGTGAATAAAGAAATAGTTAAAAAACGGGACACAAAAGCTACCTGCATGATGAGCTAGACTGATGCCCGGGCAAAGCTGGTAACAGCAATGGTTCCAACATAATTGTGTTCTTTTAGTTGCAGGAGATGTTTGAAAATGTTTATTGCAAAAGAGTAAAACATAATGAAGGAAAAAGAGAAAGAAAAAAGATAAAAAATAAAAGGAAGAACGGGGAAGAGGAAACTACCTCCAGTCTTGCTATTGTTACACAGAATTTTGCAGCATGTGACCAAGGAGGACAGTAGAAAATAAACACTTGCAATGAAGCAAGAAAGCAGATCTCCAGCAGCTGAGTGGAATGCAGCTGCTTAAATACACCCAAGCTACAATCAGCTCCAAGTTGAGAGCTTGTTATAGTGGAGGGAGGGGGATACAATCAGGCTGGATCAGTGGGGAGAGCCGACTCCCCTTTGATCTTCTTTCAGCTTTCATGCATGTATAAAAAATGCAAATAAAATAGACCCACCATTTTCTGTAAATTAAAGGAGTTTCCCCCCCCCCTCAAATTATCCAGCCATATTTTTTCCATGTGCTTTCAAACAAATTAAAGCAGCTTGAAAAAAAAAAAGGACTTAAATATATTGAATGCATAAAAGTGGGAGTTCTGCATAATCAGTCTCCAAGAGTTCTTAAATCTCTGTATATAAACTGTTTAAAAGTAAATTAAAATTATTCCTTAATGAAATACAAATCTGAAGTCACTTGAATAACTAATCATTTTATGACCCATGCAGTGAATTTTTAATGCCTGCCTCTACCTGATTATTTTAGATATGTCTGCGTTGTAAAGTAAAAGCTACATAAATCATTAATGTGTTGATACAGATCAGTGAGCTGGCTACACTGTATCTGATTCCTCAGAACATACACTGTGTGATTCACCTCACTCCTATTTTATGGAGTCCAGATTTATTCTACATTTGTTCTTGGATAAAACCTAATTTGAAGACTTTGAATGGATTCTTTATAGGATTTACAGGATTGAGATTTCCTAGACCCTATAGACAAAGAGTGCACAAAAATCTGCCACAGGTAAAGATACTACTTGTAAAACAATTAATGTATACTTGCAGAAAAGCCTTTTATCCATGGTACTCAAATTGCTTTGCAACTATTAATTAAGTCTTACAGTGCACAAAACATTTTTGAGGTAAGTAACAATTAGGATTTCTACCTGCAGTCTGGTAAACAAGGACAGAGCCATTGACAGCTTGAAATAGGAATAGATTTGGGAATAAAAGTCAAGTGTACTTACTTGCAGTTATCTGCTTTAATGGTAAGAAAACAAAACAAAACAAAACAAAACAAAGCCCATATTAATAAAAAGTACATTTTAAAATTACAAGATGAGTCCCTGAAGTTAAGAGGGGAAAAAAAGTGAGATCTGAAAAAATATTTAAAACTCATAGACTCTTGAAATTGGCATAAATTTGTTCTTTGGATTTTGCTAAAAGGAGAAAAAACAAGCTCAGTGGAATAACAATCTACCTTTTTCCTGGATTTGTGACAGGGATTTGCCCTTTCTTTTTGGACGCCAAGACTCCTTTACATTAGCGAGCGCCCCTTTTCCAGTGGAACTGCTGTTCCTCCTGTTTTGCTTTCACAGCTGCCATGATTGTTTGCCTTGAACCAGGAAAGCACACCTTCTAAATCATACTTTCTTGTTTTGTTGTCTTTGATCTTTCCTTTCAGCTTTCAGAAATGAGTTTTGTTTCTTGGCAAAAGTACTCCATTCGCTGAGTACAGTTAAACAGCCACAGTTTAAGGGAAAATCTGATATTGGTATTCAGGTGCATTTTTTGCTTTTTAACAGCATGTGCCTCTGGGCTAATATAAGGAGCCCAATATAATGAATGTTTCTGATGGAATAGGGTGCTATCGAACAATCCCATTGATGTGTGGAGGAGAGTTTACGTGTGATCTTACTGCCAGATAAAGTTTTTACAAGACCAAATCCTTTGTCATTGAAATACATTCCAGTTTTACTACAACATAAATGAAAATAAGTCATTTTGCAGCATGTGTAGATATTCCTTGTGAACGTTAAAAGATGCAGTCATACAGAAAAGGGTCACTCACATGACCCTTTGGCTTTTTCTGTACTGATAATTTAAAAATGGGGAGAGAAAATGTAGGAGAGAAAATACCACGGATATTTTAGAATGGATGAAAGGATAAAAACTGCAATCAGGTCAAAATATATATTTACTTCTCTTCTGCCTGTGTAAATCCATAATGACTTCACTGGAGTCAACAGTGTTACCTTGGATTTTAGGAGAGTTATTGAAAGTGGAATCTGTTCCATTATATTATCAATATGGAAACCTGCAATTACCTCTCTAAAAGATAACAAAGAGCCTGTCAATCCTCTTTCTTTATCCTTGTTTGATCTGGATTGCTGATGTGCTGGATTTTTTTTTCAGCATCTGATGTATGTTAATTTACTGAGTATGTTTGTGACTTCTCTTGATAAGGACTCATTTATTTTTTGTTTGATTCCTTGTAAACTGACCAAGGGGGGAAAAAGCCTCTTTAACCCATTTCTCACATGCATTGTACAGTCTGTTAATGGGGTATTGAAATAAAAAGCAAGCCATAAAGACTTGCAGACAGAAGAAAAGAGTCTTGAATGTGTTTGAAGTGTACTGTTGATGGGGGAAACACACATGTACCAGGTAATCATTCCATAAAAGTGTCTACTGATTTAAATAAGAGAAGGAAGGCATTATTTTGAAAACCAGAAGGGATAGGTAAATGGTCTGCTTTCACCTCCTGGATAAAATGAACTATAGAATTTTACCCAGTGATCCTTGCAACAGGGAGAGCACGTTCAGCTTGGATTTATAAGTGAGTGCAGTCAAGCTGAGCTATATGTGGTGCAACCAAGGCCTTTCTCAGCAAGAGCTCTTAACAAGAGCAGTATTAATTGTTCTAGCAGTCAATGGCTAGTGGAGCTCATTTATTCAGTAAATACCATTAAAATAAAATCTGTGCTTCAGAATTCACATACAGACAGATGAAGGTTATTTTGAGTCTTATTATAAGCTGCCCTAAAACTAATAATCTGAAAACATATTTATGGCACCAAAATAGCTTTCAAAGCTGTATTTTGTTTTTTCCTGGAATTTATTATTCATTTGTTTGTTTTGTTTTTGCTATTAGTGTATTATTAGTCTTTCTTCTGGCCCAGAACATCTCAAATTCTCAGAGTTCACCTCAAGATGTAGGACTCTTTCCCATTTATTTTACTGTGGGGGAGTGGTGGTGGTGAGGTTTGGGGGTCATCTGTTACACATCTCACATGTAGATTTGCTGATTTGTGTCCAGTCTTTCTTGCTGGGAAAAGCAATGGATAAACCTTGTCTATTTGCTGCTTATTTTTAAAGTTTTAACCTTTCCTAGTCACCTCCTTGAAGAGTATCTCTCCATTAATTATGGAAGGAATCTATGGTGAGTAGGGACCAGATCAAATCCTTCAAAATTAGATAGAATGGATCCAATTCCTAATCTCCCATTAATTAGTTAATATAAATAATTAAAATAATAGTGCTTCTCTGGGTCCCAGCATGTGCAAAGGTGGTGGGAATTAAGGAACAGAGCTCAACCAAGCCAGAAAATTATTTTAACTGATTTTATATTTCTGTCACCTGCTCCTCTAGGGACACCATCTAGAAAACTAAAATGAATTTCTTGTCGCCCAAAATGAGTAAGATCAGAAGGAGAAGAGTTTCCTCAGAGGCTCATAACTAACAAAAACCCATCACTCTCTGGTCAAAAATTATATTTTTTAAGAATGATATTTACAGTCCTTATATGTCTTTTCCTAGTTACAATGTGCATATATTTATTTTTTTAAAAGACATTAAAAGACAGGACATTTTTAAAATACTCTCATTAATAACAGCTTCTAAATTATTTCTTCCAGAACTATTTCGCAACATCTCCAATGAAACTACGCTCCAATTTGTCTTATAACAGTACCAGTAATTTTTAAGAGGTTTTTTATTAAATCTTTTTCTAGAGAATCTAAGTGTCCCCAGGGAGTTTCTATTCCCCCTTCCACATGCATGTGAAGTCCCCCCAGGCATCAAGCACTTCTTCATTCAGAGTGTTTTGTAATGTTTTCTTCCTTAGTGAAGCACTGGCAAACCTGTTAAAAGCAGCATCACACAATGTTCTTTCACACAAGAAGGTGGCACAGAGGATGCTACAAAAACAGAGCTGTGAGTTTAAAGGAAAGCTTATACAAGGCAAGTCTGACAGGAATACATATTTCATGGTACTAACTGAAACTTTGAAGTGCTCGGTGTTTATGTTGCAAATTGGGTAAAATTTTATTCAATTGGGGCAGCATTTAATTCACTCCATGTAAACTAGATTATTTCCGTGAACAAGTCCAGTATGAATTTCTGCTTGAATTCAGGGGCCTTTCAAATACATCTTTATGGCAATTCCAGACATGTCGTGCTCCTAGTAATATAGCCCCTGCTTGGTGTTTTAAGGCCTTGATCCTTAAATGACAGAAGTCAGTGTAGCTCCATTGAAATAATTTTTCTTCAGCTGTAGAGCTGACATCCAGTCAATAGCACTCTTGAAAGCTCCTGGTGAATATTGGTAAAGTCTTTTATCAAACTTTTTGGGATAAGTAGCTGTTGGGGGAAATTTCTAAAAGGTAAATTTCAAACCCTAATTCCCCTTGACTTTTACTGAATGTCAATGAGACTTTGAGTCATAAATTCAGAAATAATTAAATGCTGAAATAAAAGAATAGGCAGTTGGAGAAGAAAAAAGGAAAGAAAGGAAGAAAAGAAGGAAGAAAAAAAGGAAGAAAGAAAAAAAGCTAAAAACAAACCCAACCACACACAGATAACCACAGCCTATGCAGTTGTTCAAATCCAAAATTAAGCTACTCTTGTAGCTTTTTTATATTAATAGTGTCAAACTGTCATGACAAAATTATCTAAAAAAGGCTAAAATTATTTTTTTTGAGGCTGTTTTAACATTTCTGATCAGTTTAAGACTTATGTTATTCCTAAGGTGGAATGTTTAAAAAAATGAGAATTTATCTCAGCTGAGCACCCTGTTATGGTGCATTCTCAAACTACGATTAATGTGCAAGGTATTGATGACTGTCTCATTGAAGACTGACTCAGGTGATTCAGTCATGGCATCTGGTTGTTCAGAAAAATCCCTCTGCCTTTCAGGTGTAATATATTCAAGCACTGAGATACTCAGGTGTCCTGACCTATTCACAATATTCCAGGGCACAGAATAATTAATCATTAATTGGAGAAGAGATTTGCCAGTTTATGGACTAGCTGTCTGATATACATGAAAGTCCTCTCCAAAAAAGAATGGCACTGTGGTCATCCACTCATTCCTGCAGCTGCTTTGACAAAACATGTTTTCATTTTAACAAAGTTTTCAGTTTAACAAAGGCAAACAAATACATCTCCAGCTGCACCTGGAATGGGGTAACTTTAGATGTATGGACAGAGAGGGGAATGAGAGACTGGAAAGCAGAGCCAGGGAAAGGGAGCTGGGGGTCCTGGTGAGTGGAAAGTCGAATGACCCAGCAGTGGCAGCCAGGAGGGACACCCTTGTGGCATCAGGCCACCTGGGCAAGAGAGGGGATTCTCCTGCTCTGCTCTGCCTCACCTTGAGTTCTGGGGGCAGTTTTGGGCACCACAATACAAGAAGGATATGAAGCTATTGGAGAGTGTCCAGAGGAGGGCAACAAGGACGATGAAGGGCCTTGAGAGGAAGCTGTGTGAGGAGAGGCTGAGATCACTTGGTCTGTTCAGCCTGCGGGAGACTGAGGGGAAACCTCATCATAGTCTCAAATTCCTTGTGAGGGCAAGAGGAGGGGCAGGCACTGATCTCTTCTCTGTGACCAGTGACAAGACCTGAGGCAAGGGCCTGGAGTGGAGCCAGGAGAGGTTTAATTTAGTTTTCAGGAAAAGGTTCTAACCCCAGAGGGTGGCTGGCCACTGGAACAGGCTCCCCAGAGCAGTGGTCACAGCATCAAGGCTAACAGAGCTCAAGGAGTGTTTGGGCTGTGCCCTCAGGCACAGGGTGGGATTGTAGAGGCTGAGATTGCAGAGCCAAGGTATGGATGCTAACTCTGAAGCAGGGAGCACAGTGCCTGTGGAATAGCAGGCCACATAACTTTCTCAGTCTTGCCTGAGAAAGTGGCCTGGGAAATCATAAAGAGGAATTAAAACAATCCTCAGAGACAGAAGACAGCCTTGCAGGTGCTGTTTGTCTGTTCCTTGTTTTCTTGCAAGCGAAGGTCGAGGGGTGGTGTACCCCACTGACCAGTGATGGTGATGTGTTAGTTTACTAACCAGTAAGTTTTCTCTTCTGTACTTTCACGTATCAGTCTATAAAAAAGACCTGAGGTAATAAACCGAGAAAAATTCTCCAGTTCGACTCCACAAGAGAGTCTGTGTCGTTCTTCTCGCCGTTCCCAATAGAGTGGCACCAAGGTTGTACTTTGAGGATCATGTTGGGCTCCCAATTAACATCTGAAAAGAGGCCAGATGTGTCAGGGAGAGGCTCAGACTGGGTGGTGAATCTGGGGCTGATAGTTGCTGCCCCACATTTTGTGAAAGAATTCCCTCTATGCTTTGTTTCCCGGTCTCAGGACAGAGCTACTGATCCAACAGACACAGACAGAGGAAGTTGAGGAGCTGCTGGTGTTCATCAGAATCCAAACAGAATGGCTGTTCTAGGACATGGGTTAAAAGGAAAAAATCATACCAATCTGATCCAGCAAGATATTTATACTTCTATTGACTGTTTGTAAGAATTAATATATCTGCAATTACCTTTTCATAAATATATTTTTGTGTAATATAACTTCTCAAAACTATTTCAAATCACCTTGGAATGATTTGCATGACATTGTCACTGAAATCTACTCTAGTCTCTAGAATTTTCAGTTTTTTGTAAAGCTGAATCTTTCCTTTTCCAGATAGTACTTAATATATGGAATACAGTGTAACTCACATTTGTGGCTGTAAGCAGACCTAATTCTTCATTCAAAGCTTTCATTTACCGAATTTCTAAAACAAGGTCAGATTCACTCAAGGTGAGAGAATATTGTGCTCAAATCATTAGATACGAATGACCTCTTAACAATTGTAAGCAACCAGGAGGATGAATTTCAGTCAAACCTATAAAAATTATGAAGTCTTTATAATTTAGGCCATATTCCTGAAGAAATTGAAATTATAATTAATTAAAATTAGTAACAAAGAAACCACAAACAAAATTTAAATTTTAAAGGAAACACAAGTAATAATACTAATACTGAAAACTCATGATACAAAGACTGACATTTAAGCAGAAATCCTCACCACTGAATGTGTCACACTGAGATAATTAAATATAACATCAGTTACATAGCTAAATGAAAACCAAGGTATACAATGGCAACATATCCTTTCCACAGTATTGAACTTAGATAAACAGAAATTATAATCAAAAGTATTTTGTATTTCTAGTTCTATTTATTTCTTATTATATTACTTTTTTTTTAAATTTATGTAAGATATTTATGTGTCCTCACTCTTTTTTCCAAGTCTTTCAAGTAAAACAAAAGCTTTAAAGATTTCATTAAGCTCTAAACCAAGCTTCAGTGGGTGTGAATATCAAATTTTTCTGCATAGTCTCAGAAAGTGAATGTGTTGTATCAAAGAGTAGAAGTGAGAACATTTTTGCTGCTTCATTATTTTGATGGGAAAACTTGAGGAACTTATTTTCACAGTAAGGGTAGTCAGCAGAAACACATTAAAAAGAGATTGCCCTCACTGACCACTAATAGTAACACAATCCACTTAATGAAACACTAAAAAATTAAAGAGAAAGGAAAAAACAAACAAACAAACAAAACCACTTAGAGTCACTTCTTAAGCAAGAATATCTACCCCAGAAACAGAAAAATTACTTTTGTGAATAAGTGATTTTCAGTGCAAATAAGGAATTCACAGTTTAGCCCAGAGACCATTTATCAGTATTATTATCTCTGAATGTTAGATGTGCTTCCTCACAATAAGTTATATATACAATGGCCCAGATGAGCAAAACAGCACAGCTGCATCTGTAGGCCTCTGCTTAAAATTCTACAACAGCAGTAAGTATTAAAATCGTAAAAGATATTTGAGACTAACATACAAATACTCTGAGTTCAGCTCATTTCAGTGCTGTGCATGACACTCTTGACATTAATGACATTTTTCCACCTTCTACATACAGAAACGTTCGTCAGCTCTGCTTAGAGGTTTTGTTTCGTATTTTGTGGTATGTTTTGTCTAAAACATGTTTTGGGAAGAAATAGTAGAAGCTAATTTGATTTATATCCTCAAGGGAAATGAATGGATTGTGTATCTTTCTTCCTATCAGAGAGTAGCTGGAGCATGTCCTGCTTTTCCAGCGCAGTGACTTCAGGCTCTACTTACTGACCACGCCAGGAATGACACAGTGGGAACGATTAACTGCTGTGAGGTGGGAGTCATGGGTGCTGTCCTGGTGCTTAGCTCTCCAAAAGTCTCACCCATGTAGAAAAAAGAAACAGCTCCTAACTCCCTGGTCAGAAATCAGAAGTGTTTTCCACTCCCCACTTGTTGTGTATAAGCTACTGCTTAACACATAACCCTGTGTTTGGAAGGTTTATACATTTAACACAGTTTCTTCCCAGAAGCTGGTTAATCATCAGAAGGTTTTGGCATGGTTTTCTGACAGTACAGGAACAAATTAAGGCTGAGAAAAATTTCTTTTGTTTGGGAAAAAGCAAAAAAAATAGATATTGCTGATTCCCTTTTAAGATTTCTTAATATACATTTCTTGTTGTTTTTTCAAAGTGTTCCTAGTCATGACTTTCATTAATTTGGAGAGTTTCTTAATTTAAACATGGTGGGATATATAAACATGGGTTTATTTTTTTTCAAAATGTGTTTCTTCAAAGTAAAGAAAAATTACTCTATGCTATAGCAGAGATATTTTGTGAAAAATATTTCATGGCAAGTGTTATCATGAATGAAAACATTTGGCAATTTTCAAAGTAGTTCTTTTTATGTTTCTTATTTGATTATTTTCAAAATCTGCTTAAGAAAGCTTCTAATATACAAAAAAACAAATAAAAACTCTGAAATGGGATATAGGTTTGACTCTTGTTTGAAAATCTGGGGGAAAATGGGTGGCAATTCCTTACCCATATTCCCTATTCCCATTTTAATGGTGTGCATGTTTGTAGCAATGGTCATTTATGGGGTTAAACTGCACAGATTTTTATAGCCTTCTGTTATATCACAGAAAAAGTATATGTGTGTGAGTTGCAGATTGGAAAGGGTAGGAAATGAGAACATTCATTTCTACTCAGTAAAATATTCAGTCTCTTCAAGAAGCAGCAAGTGAACTTCATTTTACAAAAGTCAAGTCACAGTTTTGTCCACCTTTCTGCTTTTTTCTCCCATCTCAGTTTTCAGACTTTCATCCAATGTTGATCTTGAATGTACTACACAAAGCCACTTTCCAAATCTCTGGGAGACTCTTGTAAGTATTAATCTTAATCTTAAGCTTAATCTTAAACTTAATCTTAATCTTAGTCTTAATCTATCTTAATCTAATGAAAGGTAGAAGCTAAAAGGCCTTCAGAAGTTACGTACTGGATTAAATTCATCAGAAGCACTGAGGAGAAACAATAAGAAAAAAATACTATAAGGTCTTGCAGATAGAACAAGAAAGGTGAAACAGAAGTTCAAAACAGCAGCAGCAAATCACTGAGGTGACTTTATTTTATACAGGAAAATATTATTTATCTCTTAATTAAAAATAAAAGATTTACAGAACCCTGGTATACCAGATATATATATCTATTAAAAAAAATAGGTAATTTTTGGGCTAATGCTAGTAACAACTTAGAAATCCCTTCAATCTTTGAAGTGCTCTAATCCCCAAATTGTTTTAAATGCTCAGAGGTTGTTTTTATTCATTGAAAAAACAGTCAATTTCTGATACATGTGTTTATAGAATTAACTCACAGGAATCTCAGTCAATTAAAAAAATTATCACAATTTGGGACCATAACAAGTCTTTTGGTAGTTGAAAAGATGAAAATTGAAAAATAAAATAAAAAGGGATTTAGATTCACCTCTAAAAGATGACTTTTAGTCACACTACTCAGTTGTCTGAATTAAATATGTGGGGTTTGTTTCCCTCGACTCACTGCATAGTCAATGGAGAGACATTGGGATGTCTTAATATTGATTTTCTTACTTGTCACCTGAAATGTCATCTTAAAATTGTTTTGCTCTCAGTGTTCACCACCAAGGAGACCTACAGAAAGTATACTCTTAATTTAAACCTCTGTTAGGTGCCTAATGTTAGCTGGAGTGAATCTGGCTTCACTCCTGCAAGTCACCCCTAATAATGACATTACCCATCTGGTCAAGAAGGTGTTAGATGGGAAGATATTTCAAGAAGTTTGCCTTGTCTGTAGGTAAATAACCAGACATCAGGGTTTTTTGGGGGGTTTTTTGGTTTTTTTTTGGTTTTTTTTGTTTGTTTATTTTAATTGCAGTGGGATTTTTTTTTGTTTGTTAGGGAGCGTTTGGTTTTGTTTTTGATTTGGCTTGAGGGTTTTTTTTGGGGGAGGGAATTATTCTGCTAGAATCAAAAGAACTAAAATAAAATAAAATAATTCAGATTTCAACTCTGTCCATAGATGCAGACAGTTTTAATATCTTCTTTATCCCCTATATCATTGTCTGAGGTGTCTTATCTTATACAATGATATTACACAAGTTTTGCTACAGCTCCTTTTTTAAAGATAGGTATAGTGAAATGTCAGTCATTTGATTATACAAAACTTTCCCTTAGCTTTTCTTCCAACTTTTGTCTAATATTAGACAAAACACAGGACATGTTCAGATAGTGGCACAGCATATTATGGCAGTATTTTGCAGTGAACAAATGTTATTTCTTATTATCCAGCCAATCTTTAGATGACTTGAACTTCATAAATAAGCTTTATATGAAAAGAAAAAAAAAAAAAAAAAAAAAAAAAGAAGAAGAAAAAGAAAAATGCATTGGTGGGGATACAAATTACATGGTCCACTTTAAAATCTAATTCAAAAAAGTTCCCTGTGATTCATCCTTTCCAGCTCCAAGGCAAACAGCGATATTGGTAGCACATTCATAATTCAACATGGTTAAATGCCAAGGGCCGAACAGAGAGCACCCTCCCGGCCAGTACGAGCAGAATGACATTCATGGTTGAATCAGCTCCTCGCAGCAAGCTGTGTAATTGGAAAAGCCAAGGGAAATGACCCCAGTCTCTGTGTCCTGCTGATGTCAAAATGCATTCCTATCACTCTGACAAGTGGCCAGTTTGGAGACTTCCTTAGAATGGGAGTCAGAGAAGGAAGGCGGGAGGCGTCAGGAATAGCTCCAGCACAGGTAGGGTGTGCAGTGCAGAGCAGCTGAATCTGTGCCTGGGTGTTGAAGGAGATTGAGGAAAGCAGGCTCAGAAGAGGACATCTGTTTAGAGTAATTTGGTATCTTAATTACACTGCATGATATGCACCAATGTGCTTAATGACACTTGTACTTAATAAATGTGTAGACACTGCTGTAGAGCTGATCAGTGCAATCAATAGAAATGGATAGAATATTTGAAGATGCTGACACTGTATTCAAACCAAAAAAAAATATGATCTATAATTTATCTGATCTGGGAGGAAGGGGAAATTATAATCTAGGACATGAGTGAATGGGAAGTTCTGAAGCTCTCTGTCATTTGGATCATTCAGATCCCTTCAAGGGGGAAAAATGTCCTGAGTTAATGTTACCCAGGATATATATTTTTCCTCTTAGATCAGTAGCATAAACATGGTTTAACTAAACAATGCCTAGTCAGCAAATTAAAAAGAGGTAGCATTACATACTTAGTAATCATCATTGATAATACATTGTTATTAGTAATAATTAATGTAATAATATTTGTAACAATATAGTATTAATAAATGCACACAATCTTGCTTAGCTGGATTTTTCCATCTGTTAAAAGAAAAAAAATGAACAGCATTGAACAAATGAAGAAATTGGTTTCTATTCATTTCTTCTGAGCTATGGACTGTCACTTCCACAGTGAACTGTGGAATAAGGGTCAGCTGCATTTATACACCATTTAAACTCTTTGGATATTTTTTGGGGGAGGAGAGGATGGTTAGCAAATTATGTTTTTTAGTGTATTTCTACCACGCAGGACCAGTTATTTCATAATTCTGTTTTGCAAAATGTCTTCTTATGTTACCCTAAAGGACACAGTTTCTTTTTACTAAGCATGACTTGTTTCAGGTACAAAAAAACACTTTTTGAGGGGATATTTTGGTTACTTTGTTATAATTTTTACTATATTCAGAGCATGACAAAACTTACATTTGAATATAAGGCCATATATAACCTCATGTTTTGTTTACTTATATCTTTTGAAATGCTGATTCTAAGCAATAAATGCTTAGTATATTTTCAAATTACTGTCCATTTCTCTTATACTTGTTTAGCTGCAGTATTTTAGTTTTTTTTCATTGGTTGGGAATACAATTCTGAAAAAAAAAAAAAATTGTTTCACAATCTTTAAGTAAATCCATTGTTAGAAATAGTATTTCTAAATAGTTAAAGTAGTAAACTTTCCCTATTGGGTCACAAAACTGTGAAAAAACACAGAATTCCTGACAAGTATCCAAGCATCTCTCTTTTTTTCTTTTATTTTTTTTTCTGTCTCATATTAATATTTATGTGCAAATATGTATACATATACACATTACCACTGAACCTTGCCTCTCAATAATACTTCATCTGAAGTGTTTTTCTGCTCTACTGCTAGAAACACTTTGCCTGTCTTCTTCACCAGTTTCTGTGTCTGAAGTGACATCTGATAGCAATACTTGTTTAGCAATTTGTATAATAGTTCTTTTTTTTGTGTGTGTTTGTCCAGCATTAGACAGATCATTTGGTGATGAATTAATGTCACAGTTTTGTGTTTTTATCACAGATATCACACACATATTATTGTTTCTACCCAAGTTATGATGGCCTAAGAACATTGCAAATGAGATGACAGGCATTACCTGTAACATGTTACACTAAGAGATTTACCCTACTCCAGAAAAGTGACAAAATATAAAGATGAAGCTGCTCAAATCTCTGAAAAAAATGATCAGTTTTTCTTTTGCTGTACCAATAGTTCAGAAAGAGGTAAGATTTCTCCTTAGTTTTGGGAAAATTGTATTTTACTCCGCAGAGGTGAAGACTTAGATCTGTCCAAGCCAGAACATTCCAAAGAGTTACAGTGAGGCTGGGGAGAGCTCTGAAGAGGTAAAGAAATGTAATGGTTACTTATTAGTTATTATTTTTTTGTTCTGGCTCTGATGTCTATGATTAAGATCATACTTTGAATTGACATAAGTCTAGCAAAGAAATGTATTTACAGCACCAGAACACACCCTATGAATTTTCATGTTTAAAATAAAAGACAGATTTTTGTGATCGTTAATTTTGCCAGGTAGCACATGAATCCTTGAAAACTCTGAGTCAGTTAAAAAAAGTGAGCCAGGCCATGAAGCGAAGTGACAGAACTGGGCATCCTGTGAATTTGTTATACTGAAAAAAACTGCACAGTCTTGCTGGAATTTCCCAATCTTCTTTCTTAGTGTGTGCTTGTCCATGTGTCCCTGGACAGACACACACAGTGTGTGTTTTTTATCCAATGAAATATTTCGGATGGGAGCTACAATGGAGTCTACAGAAGCGTAACTTTAAACTTATGTGACTCACCCATGTATTGAGCATCTAATTCCCATGGTTGCCTTTAAAAATCAAACTCTTTACTAGCTGAATATGTAATTCAGTACAAATTATTTGCTCAGCTCTGCTCTTAACACTGATGCTTAGCTGGAGTTGAACAGCATTTTTCATCTTCAAAGTGCTCTTCATTCATTAACTAATTCAGTCTTCTAGATCTCACTGGTAAGATTTTTCTGAAAATAAACAGGTTACACTTCCTTTTGGCTCCAATTCTTCTCATGCCTTTCAGTTATATTCCCTCAGACTTACCTTAACATCTCTTTGTTGGAAAGGCAGAATCAGAAAGGAATTATGGATATGACTCCTTAGCCAGAGAGGCTAAGGAAGAAATACAAATGAAAATACGGTTTGAATAATTCAAAGAAACTATTCTTGCAAGCCAGAACACATTCTTCCCCCCAGTAAAACTAAGCTGAGACCCTTCTCCCCAGCCTTATAAGGAAAGGTCCGAAGTACCCTGAGATTGTTAAATATATCCAAAAGCAGTGATTTCTATAGGTTGCACACAAATGTTACTGTATTAGTATACTTATAAAGATTGGTTGGTGAAGGAATGGAATATTCAATGTATAGATTATATAAACAATTGTAAAGGAGAGCTCGCTCTCTTTTTCCAGCTCTCTCACTTCTGTTACTCTCTTTCTTAGCCATCCTAAGTCCTGAACTCCTGTATTCATGTTCTACCCCTTTTTCCATTGTTCCCTCTGAGCCTGCTTTGAGCTTCATCTGTTGGTTCTCAGCAGGGCTCCCTCAACCACGCCCTGAAATAAACTACTAACATCTAACTCGACTATAGAGAGGTCTCTGCCGTGTCCCAGACCGTCTGCACCCCGAAGAATCTCTTACATCTCTTCTTTCACATTCACTCACGGCTAAATCCATCCCCAAGGTAGCCCCACTGAAGTGACTTGAGGCAAGTTACACCACAGATTTTTCTGGCCCTTGCTGATGACGCCATTCTTCAGATAGAGTCCTTGTAGACGTTTATCCTGCTCTCCACCCCCAGCTATCATTTGGCCAAGCTATACATATTTACTGTCTCTCTTTTCATCTTTCCTCATAAATCAGTCCCTCCAGCCTCTCAGTCATGTTGGTTGATTTTGTCTTTATTACCATCAATTTGCTCACAATTATGTAGTGCTTAATAGCTTTTCTGAATATCTTTAAGTCAAGAATGACACACGGCAGGGGAACTGCAGTGGTTGTGAAATAATTGCAAGAGCTGGTGGTGCTTTGGAGAGGGGGAAATTTTGCTGTTGCAAATTATGCTGCTTTTTTTAGTTCTGACTACATGGCAAGAAACATAAGGAGAAAATTAATTCTAAATATTTTAATTTAAAGACAGATATAAATTACCCTTTTTCTAAGAACAAAAGAATTTCATAGAAGCAGAAATACACATTTTTGATTTGCTTACTAAAATCACTTAAACATGTTCTATGAAATCACTCAACTTTTTGGGAGTGGGAAATAGAAAACATTCATTTAGCTTGAACTGTCTTTTATCAGAAACATTAGTTGTACATTTATTCTGTTCTTAATGGAAACACAGATAAATAAATTTATAAATTACATTTTAAATTACACTTGTCTACATTTCTCCAGATTCTCCTTATTTCATACAATACTTATTTGTCATCTCCTCCCACTCAGCTTTTTCCTATTATCTTTGCCTCCATTAATCCAATCAAAATACTTCTAAAACCTGATTGCTTGCCCTTTCTGACTCTTCTTCCAAACTGTTTTAGAAAACCATATTTTACTTTTCTCCCCAGCAGCTTTTTTTTTTCTCATCTCCATATTTTTCCTCCCTGACTTTTCCCTGCCCTATCTCATCCTATCTCATCTCTTCTTCCCGTGACCTCTCCATCACCTGCACCAGTGTCCTGAACTCAGGGGTCCCTCTGCCTTCTCAGGACCTCAGCTGAGGCAAATGAAGTCCCACCAAATTCAGGTTTCCACAGTGGGACAGTGATGTCCTTGTACCATGATATAACCAGATGAGACACATCCTTTGACTCAGTCTCTGCTTAGGTGATAATGACTTTTACTCAAAAGTAAACTATAATTATTTATTTTTTCATGTGGACATCTTAACTTTTTACATCCTATATGGAAAAGGAAGTGCAAAAAACAGCTGGGGAGATCGAGAATCTCTTTAAGAGAAACCTAAAAATAGTGAATGAACCATAACTTGATGTTTATATTATAGTATTGCTGCTTTAGATACTATAATGCCAAATCCAGGAAGTAAATTTTAGTTTTATATTTTTTTTTTATGAGCATAGCTCTCTTTCTGTGTATATATATGTGTGTGTATATAAGGCCCAGTGTGGTATGGGGTACACTGAAATGTGAAAAAAAGGTATGAATTTCAGGATTGATTTGTTATAAAAAGAATGTCAGCTGAGTTTAAAAAAATGTTTCTCCAAAGAAAACCAAGAGGGCTGGCAGGTCTATCATATTGATAAATATGATGCATGAACAATGTTTCACATACATACTGAAGTATCTCTTTGAAACTGAAGCCATATGCTTAGTCTACAGTCTCTCCTCATCTGTAATCTTGAATTGTCTGAAAAGTGTTTTAATTATTTGAGAAGCAGTGTGTTTGCAATGGCAACTGGTAAGTTATTATGCATGAGAAAATTCAGTCATGACTCAACTTGTTTGGGTTGCTAATAACGTTTGAGTTGAAAAACCCACCAGGGTCAATTTGAAAACCTAAGTAGAAACTCATATTAATGTTATTATTAATATTATTAAACAGAAAGTTGAAAGGCAAAGTGGAAAGTATTTTGCATACATGTAAAAAAGATGTTCCTCTGCAATGCTTTATATTGACAGATATGTCTATAAAGTTGGTACACAGGGGAACAGTAGTAGGAGGAACTTTAATTGAATCTGAGCTGCAGCAAACTTCTGAAGAATTTGAAGAAAAGTAATTTCAGTCAATTAAATCTGAAGCAATTGAATTGAGTGCAGCAAGCAGGATTTAAACCCACTGACACTGGAGATCTAGAACTTCACTTAGGACCTTGAATTTACACACGGTTTTCTTGATTTTGAAGGTGTTCATACATACAAACACCAACACTATTACCAGAAGGTTTCAAAAGATTGACTGATTTAATGGGTGGTGTTCAAAACAAGACTTACTTCTACATGCCACATTATTATTATTATTAGCTCAGGAAGTTTCTATGTTGCTAAAAGTACATGAAGAAGACATTAAAAAGCAATCATTTCCCTGCTTGGTGTACATTTTCCTTGAGCACCAACTGTTTGTCACATCCAGAAATGAGACAATGGGCCAATTTTTTACATGACATTGACCAGAAAGTGACTTCCAAAAGCCATTTTTAGTAACCACAACAGTGGGCTGATCTTTCTTTAAAGTGCAAGTGGTCTTGCTCCACAGGTGTAAAAAATCAGGAAAGGAAGGCAAGAGAGAAGCATGGCTGAGTCAACTCCTTCTAACTCTAAAGAGCAAGAAAGAAACGCATCGGTCATGAAAGCAGGAACAGGCATCCTGGGAAGAGTATAAGGATGCTGCCAGCTGCATAAGGATGGAGTCAGGAAGGTCAAGGTGCAGCTGGATGTTTTCCAAGCAAGGAATGACTAATAAGAAGTGGTTGTACAGGTACGTCAACCAGAATAAGAAAAACAAAGAAAGAGCACGCTACCTAATGAGCAAGTCTTACAAACTGGTAAAAATGTGTGGTACTCAGTAAAGTTTTGTTTTAGTCTTCAGTGACAGTCTCCTTCTCACACCTCTTAACTGGATGAACCACAAAAGAGAGACTGGAGGAGCAAAGTCCCTCCCACTGTAAGAGAAGATCATGTTCATGACCACCTGAGGAACCTGAATGTACATAAGTTAATGGGATACAATGAGATGCATCCTAGAGTCCTGAGCGAATTTTCTCATTTGCCAATCTAATTTTAAGTTGCCAAGCCAACTGCCTGCGATGTCTGAACATCATGGCAGCCAAATGAAGCCCCATGTGACTGGAAAAAAGGAAACACTGTACCCATCTTTAAAAAAGGTAGGGAGGAGGGAACTACCAGCACATCATTCTCACCTTTGTGCCTGGCATGGTCGTGGAACAGGCCCTCCTAGAAGCTGAGCTAAGGCACATGGTGAACAGGGAGGTGACGTGAGACAACCAAAATGACTTCACCAAGACCAAGTCCTGCCTGACCAACCAAGTGATCTTCTGTGATGGTGTGACTATATCAGTAGAAGACAGAAGAGCTAAGGATGTCATCTATTCGGACCTCTGTAAGGCCTTTAACATAGTCCCCACCAAAATCCTTCTCTCCAAATTAGAGAGATGTGTTTTGATGAGTGGACTGCCCAGTGCTTTAGGAACTGGTTGGTCAGTGGACGCCACAGGGCAGTGGTCAGGAGCTCGACAACCAGAAGGAGACCAGTGACAGTGATGTCCTTCTGGGGTTCATATTGGCACCAATATTTCTAATGTCTGTGACAGGTACAGTGGGATGGAGTGCACCCTCATCAAGCTTGCAGATGACACCAAGCTGAGTGGTGTGGTTGACACACCTGAAGTGTGTCCTGATGTGACCTGGTTTTAACCATGGTTTGGCTGAGGCAAATGGAAAATGAGGGGAGCAAGCCAGTGTATTCACTAATCGGCCGTGACTGATAACCACAGAGGGCTTGGAGAGAGGAAAGGCTGGCTCTGGAAGAAACATTTACTACTTTGATTTGTTGGCCAAGCAGACACCAATGAAACTAGTGGCTGCAACTCAGAAATTAAAAGAGAAAGAAAGAAATGGAAAGGAGGGTAGGCCTCCAAGACTGATTACTGCTGCATAAGCATTTTGTCATAAGCAAAAAAGGAAGGCAGACCAGATAGGGGCTTCTAACAGTGACAGAGATAAAGAGGCTAAAGTTTAAAAGCACAGAAGTTTAACTGCCAGTGTTTATTTATAGCTTCACACATACAAAGGCACTGCTATTTCAGGGAAACAGCACTATTTTTTATATGTGTCAGTTTTGAATAGTCCAGACACAGTAAAAGTAAAATAAAGTGAACCGCATGTGTTAAGGAACAAATTTAAATAGCAATGGCTCTGAGAATAAAGTGTACATTAAAATAAGGGAAGAGGCTATAGCTCATTTAATTTGCAGAATAAATCTCTGACAAAGATCCCTGTCTCGTGCACAGAGATGATATTAGGAGTTGAGAAAAAGATATAAGCCACAGTCTTATATGTGTGTCAGTGTGTATGTGTGTATAAATACTGCCACTTATCTATCCACTAACTATCTATCCATCAGCAATGCAAGTACATTCATAAACATTAATGTTTATTTTATTCATTAATACACAGAGACTTACCAATTAGCTGTATCAATACTTTATTTGGCAATAAATTCTTTTAGGCAAGGATTTTCCTCATTTTTATACATTGCATATATATACAGCATAGAGAGATAATTGGTTCCATAATGATAAAACTATTGTGCTTCCTTGCCACCTTATTTTTTACTGTCATTATCAGAGTTGTTCAATAAATGCCAGCTATTCACCCTCTGATACATCACTTTTACTCATTATGTGCCACATGATTTATAGAGAAAAAAAGAGTGGATCATATTAAGGTATTTCAAAGTTTACTGGAGTTTCAATGGAATGTGTTTTCATTGTTTCTATGTGTCTAGATATAGTTTTTGAGCTGGCAAACAAATGATTTTTCAGGATGAACTTAAATGTAGGATGCAATACTTCTACTTATTTATTACTATTTAGTACTATTTATGCTATACAATGCACTTTCACTCTTATGATGATGAAAGAAAAGTATCACAAAGATCCATCCCTATGTTTTTCCTGGTTAACATGCATGTCATTTAAAAAATGCTGAATTTAAGATTTCTCTACTGATTATAGAAGCATAAAAAAGGAAGCTGCTTTATGACAGATTTTTCACATGGGCTTCCTTCCTTTGCCATGTCTTTGTCAAGGCAAAGTTTAAGAATTTCACTTTTTGTACCTCTCATTCACTGAAATTGCCTTTTTTGAGATATCACATAGAAAAAACGCTCAGTTTTTGTAGCCTGCTGCTGTAGTTGGCCTTAGGAAGACCAAGCCCTGGACTCTGTGTTTCTTCCTCAGGGCCAAGACACATCTGTACTGACAAGAGATGGGCCACAGCCTTGCTGGTTGCCCCACAGCAGATATCTAGTGGGGAAGAGAAGGCAGCTGGGCACTATGCCATAAAGGGGATGCATCCAGCACATTACAGAGCACCAAAATTGCCTCTGAGAGAATTAGTAATTAGCACAGAGGTCTTCCCAAATTAGTGTACTTTAACTCCCAGGACTAACAGTGCAAGTGGGCTACTGGACTTTGGCTTGGCACCATCTAGTTCCCATGAATAGAGAAAGTGAGATATGAGGTTTTTTTTCCCTATCAACCATCTTTAGAAGGAGGTTGGAAAATTTAAATATGGGATAAAATTACAATCTGAGCTCTGATTTAAGACATATATGTTGCATTTCCTCTAAGCCAACCGTTTATGAACTGAGAGTTTCCACTGCAAGTAGTAAGCTGCCTCAGAACAGTCTTGGAGAAGCTTGCCCTATTTTTAACTCTTCTCCCATATAAGAGCTATTGCTGAAAAATTTAATATAAACCTCTGATCTTGATATTTATCTTGCTTTTTAATTTATTTTATTTTCCTACTTATTACAGGTTTCTTTATAAAGCTGTAACATTATCTTCTGAGAAACCAAAACAGTCATGATTCTCTCATTTGAAGAACATTTATTTATCTTATTTGTCTTAGAAATAGGAAAAAAAAAAGCTTCTTGGTAATCACTGATTTCTATATCTTCTTTATTTTCTCTCAATTTCTTTATGATTTTTTTTAAAACACCAGTTGTTTTCATTATTTCAAAGAACACAAAAGCAAAAAAGACTGAAAAAAAACATATCAGTTGATAGTCTGCATTGTCTTTATCCTTCTCTTTTCACTGTCTCCTCCTAATGACTTTCTGACACACACAAAAAGAGGCTAAATTCCTAAGATTTTAATGAACAGCTGGTTTTTCCTTATCTAGTAATTGGTCCTTTTGATTTCAGTGGCCTCGCTCATAAAATAAGATACAACTAGGTATTATCAAGGATATATTAATCACTAACAATTATCTAAATGACTAAGGATCTTGATTTTACATAAAAAAGATTAGATTGTTTTAAGATTATGTGCTTATGAAGAAGCCAACAACATTGTAAGAACTCCCAAATCTAATCTATTTAAATCTTTCCCTTAGTACTGAAGGGGACTAATCAGAGTCTTTTTACCTTCTTAGTGAGAATAAGTGAACATTATTTGGCTATTCCCCCATTTTTCATTAGACAATATTATATGGGTAGTAATTTCACTATATATATGAAGCATAACTTCTTTCTCCCTGGAACAGGCAGAAAGAAATTAAATCACACCTATTCAGAGAGGCTTCAACATTTCTGAGATAATTCTGCAGTACTTCACTGTGCTTCTGACTTTCACTTTGCTTAGGGCTCATTCCAAAATCAATCAGTAGCCTTTTATGTGTTTATATAGCATTGTATTGGCACATCTAAGTATACAATAGCAGCTCTTTCTCCCTATAGTGACTTCCAGCATCTTGCTGCAAAAGATATTTTTGGGACGAGATTTTGCCTGCCAGTAATTCTAGGGTGACTTTGTAAAGGTCAAAGAAATTACTCTCAGTTTGTTTAGTCAAAAACTGACACACCCACATGGGGGCAAATAAAATCCACATGGGTTACACTGGCATTACAATGGTGATTTTGTTTGTTTATTTGTTTGTTTGTTTGTTTATACATAAATATGTGTGTGTATGTGTGTGTATTTATCTCCTCCAAAACACTCTTAGACTCTCACTGCAGCCCCTGTCATAATTGAAGGGAGAAGACAGTTATCTCATGACCTGAAGGCATTAGCCAAATTATCATGGATCAGACATCCGCAAAATACAAAATGAGGTTTCATTTGACATAGACATTTACATCAAACATATACAGAATAATTATTTCCACTGGAGCATTGATGAATCAACCAATGGCAATTTAATGAGAATACTGTCTGTCCTTGTAAGTTATATTCCCCTTCAGTTGCAAAGGTGCTAGCCAAGCGCATTGTATCACTCAGTCTTGTCAGAGTAGATGTTCTGTCACTGATTAAAGAGCTGGATGTCCTCTTTAGTCACAAAAACATTTCATGGAATAACCTTGTTTCTGTCTTAATGGATTCTTGCAATGTAATGAAAGGCTCCAAACTGGACTTGAAGAAACCCTCAGAGAGACAGAGAGTGTCACTTCTCACTTAGTCACCGCTGGCAATTGCTGCCACTCTGCCCATAGCACACCTGAGAAGAGATGTACAAGTCATTTAAAAGGCACATTCCGTCAAATGCACAATGGGTAAGAAAAGCATCAGAGGAGTTTTTGCTTCCTTCCCCCTCCCCAGCCTCCACAACTTTCAGATTTCTCAGATTTGTCACAGCCAAACGAGGGGGTCAGGAATAAGAACGAATATTTGATACCGCTGTGTGAGCTGAGTTTGACATACTGATGGCACCTTGGTAATCTCTGCCAGGCAAATGATTTCCCAGGGTTTGCAGTGAAAAAAGCAGGGGGAGAGAAAGGAGAACTGACAGTGCAGTTTCACTCCACATCTGCTGCCAATTTTAAGGAGTCACTAATTCACAAACTATATGGTAAGCACATTTAACTGTTCTAGCATTTTTCTCATGCTTCATGAAAACAGAGATAATAACTGGTAAACCAACTGTAAAATTAAAAGAACTAGATGTTGCCAATAAAGACCATCATTTCAGGAAAATAAATTTGTTTCTTGGAAGCTGATCTCTAACGTATGCTTTAGGTGCCCACAAGAAAAGCAATTCAACTGGAGAGTAAATTGATCTTGCTCCACTGGTTTATATGAACAGAGCAAAAAATATACACCAAGAGGTTATCACTTAATAACTCTTTGTTTCCCTAATATTGAATCAATAGCAGGATCACTTGGAGTCATCAAATCTTGAAGTGCAATGTAAAAACATATTCAAGGACACACACCCATACACAAACACACACACACACGCACGCACACATGCGCCACTGAAGAAATAAACATTTCCAAAGCAAAATGTTCCATCACACTTAAGACAATATTGGTCTTTGGAAGATAAGAAACAGCAGCTTAATATCTTCTCACAGAACTCATGGTCCAAAGCATCTGCTGGTATAATTCTTATTTCTGCAGGGAGAATGGTTGTATACACAGTTATTACTGTGTTTTAAGACACACTATGAGCAAGATGATCTCATCTCCATGGTATCCAGAGACAGGATACATGGGAACGATTCAAAGCTGGAGCAGGGAGGTTCAGACTGGATACAAGAAAGCTTTTCCTTGCCAAGGAGGTGGTCAAATACCAGGACAGGCTTCCTAAAGAGGCAGGAAATCCCCAAGCTTGCCAGTGATTGAGATCAACTTACTTTCACTTGGTCAGGCCTGAATTTGACAGACATCATTGTAGGTTCCTTCTGACTGAAACAGTCATCCTTTTCTCCCCATTTCACTCCAGTCATAAACATGTAAAAATGCTGAAGGTTTTGTTGTCAGGCCTCAAAATATGCCCATTTTGCTGATAATCCTCATTTTTTCTTACCGTATTTTCATATCTAAAATCTGGAATGAGATCTCTTGCCAAGATCTTTTCCCTTACAAATGAGGAGACAAATTACTGGGGTGGTCATTGGCTAAGCTGCAGTTCACAGAAACACTCTTGTCATGAAATTTTCTTAGGCTCCATCAAGGTAGCAGATGGGTTCAGGACTTAAAATATTGTATATAGGTTTTCTTTACTGTAAGCAAAGAGAAATAGAAAGGTCTAGGGAAATTATCACATGATTTCAATGACTGTGTAATAATTAGGTAAATAGCCTCTGAAATGATCTTGTTTCTTGCAAAATACACCCAAGATGCTTAGCACAAAAAGAGCTATCTACATTAAATAGATGCATCTTATGAATGATTGACATAAGCCACAGACTTGTTCATACCCATATGTCCCATTAAAATGGGTTTAGATACAGTTTCTATCAACAATGGTACACAGGAAAGAAATTAATCTAGAAGACAATTAAATTATTTTAGCTCCCTAACTTGAAATATTGACTTTATTGGGAAAGAGCCTCACATGTAAATTGAGAAATAGCTCAGAATAAACTGCAAAGTATTAAAATTCCTTCTTTCCCATGAAAATACACTCCAAAAATCTCTGCTGGGATCCCCTGTATCCCCTATCCCTATCCCGTACATATAAAGAAAAATATTAATAAGCTCTTGTAGCGCCTATGGTACCAGTGCTAGCAATATTGGGAAAAACAGCCAAAACCTAACTATGCAAATGAATAAGATAATGTCTTTCTGTGCTGATGAACTGAGGAAAAGCACATCCCTGTGAGATGTAGATGCCATCATGTTGGTTACTGTTTGCATACAATAGGTCCTAAAGCAATGGTTCAGTTTAATGTTTGCAATAATAACCATAGTGCTAGTAGCAGTGTCATACCTGTGGTTAAATTCCCACTCCTAGTGAGTGGACAAAAAGAAAAGGAAAAAAAAAAAAAAAAGTTATATTTCAGGGACATGAATTAATTGGAAAGCTGTATTTCCAATACAGTGGATATTAAGCTTTACCATTGACACCAGAGCTGTGAAATATAGCTGACTCAAGGGGTAGGAAAATAGAGGAATATGTTTTCCTGACAACTGACACATGGCCTGCTGTCTCCTTAAAGAGCTGCTGGCCATCCACTCTGCTTCCTGACTCCCACAGGCTGCCCTGAGTCTCAGCACTGGGTGAATTTCAGCAAAGTTTGGCTGCTCAAACACAGTGTGCTTCAGCCAGGGAACAGGACAGGAGTCACAGACGATTGATTCATCTCTCTGGGTTCCTAATATCCCCTGGTTTGGGAATATATATCAAGGCCTCTATTTCTCTTAGTACATAAGGAAGTAAAGGGCTGTAACCCATTTGCATTAAATTAAAACAATCTCTTTTTCTTTCTGCTTTTTTTTTTTTTTTTTTTTTTTTTTTCTCCTTTCAAATCCTTAAATAAGATTCAGCATTAGACCTGGTCCACAGTGGTGAAAAAAGATGTCAATTCTAGATTTTCATCAGAAATAGTTGTTTCATTTGTTCAGAATTTATTTCATATCTGAGGAATAAAATGAATAACTGATAATGAAAAAAGGGATACAATTTATTTTATGGCTTATATATGCTGGGAAATGTAAATATCAGTAAATCAATCCCTTCTGCCTGCCATTACCATTAATGCTCTTTTTAAAGAAGAAACTGAGGCCAAAAGTCAGTTTTCAAGAGATCTACACAGGAGCAGATATGATCTGAGCTTTTGCTGTCCTTATCACCATGATTCCTCATGGAAAATAAAGATTATTTAATTAATTTTTCTGCTTAAAGGGTGCACTGAATGAACTTTATTTGTGCACATGCATGTGTGTAAGAAGCTTCTAGAGTCTCAAAAAGAGGATGATGCTTCCCAGTCAGGAACGGCATCATCAGCCAGCTTAAAAGGTATGTGATAAACACATTTATCCACTAGAGGATGCCTGGGAAAGCTCTTCTGAGTAGAAAACAGGTTGTTATGCTGAAAACTTCAGCGACAGATGCTGAAAAGCACAAGCTTGTGGTGACAGCCCTAATTTGCCAGCTTCATCTCCATTATCAGGACCACTGATAAAGCAGGGAATGGGCAGCTCTATGTGCACCATCGGGATTTAACAGGCACATCCTGGCGCAGCTGGTGCAAGGCACACAAGGAGTTTGGGGACATGGGTCTGAAAAATCTAACAGAAATGGGTTGAGGCTTGCTTTAAAGTTATACATGTCCTTTACTGAAGTAAAAGTTTAGGCAGAAGCTGTTTGTACATAAAGCAGCTCCATCTCTTTTCCACAAGTTCCCTGCTCCTCACCTGGTTCTGAAGCGCTGTGTATATGGCTTAGCCTCAGCACGAGTGGGGCTGCAGGAGGCAGCAGGAGCTGCCTTCTCAGGAGACTGAAGCATGGACAACTGGTTTTCGTGGGGTTTAAGGTTATGCTTTAAGAAAACTCTGCAGAACTGATCTGTACAGAGTGGCTTGGTGTGACCCCGTGGCTCTGGCTCTCTCTGAGGAATGGGAGTTCACCGTAGGTTTGGCTCATCAGGATTAAGAAATAAGGCACAGAATTCCTACCAAGTTGTCATTCTGCTGCTTTGTCAAGGTCCATGCTTGAAGTCAGAACTAGAAAAAACTGAAACACTGCTCAGAAATTCTCCCCAACTGTAACAGCTCTCTGCATTTAGAATATTCTCACTTTAAACTGCAGTTCAATACACATGACAGCCACTGCTAATTGACTCAGCCTTTGCACACAATGTATTTGCTCATCCTCTGCTGCTACCAAGAAGTTACTGTAAGAGAAAATAAAAAAGAAAACAACTTCTGAGCCTAAAATCCCAAGTTGCAACATATACTTTAAAGAAATATGCACAATGGTTTTTATTGTTTGTGTCCAGTCTGTTTATTTCCAAATGTTTAACACGATGAAGTCCAACAGATAGAACAGCTAATAGTACTAGGTATTGAATTTACAATTGAACACAAAGTGGATGAGTCTATTATAAAGCTTGTCCAGGAAATGCATTTATGAGGCATCCTCTAATCAGCAGAGAGAGGGGGCATGTTTGTCCTTTCCCTGTTGCTTGTGAGTTAGTGTCAGTCCAAAAGACTGGCTTGTATCCAGGAAACAGCAGATGAGGGTGGATGGAATTTTTTCCCATGCCTTGTACTTGAAATAGGTCACTATGCAAAACTTAATTATAAAAATAGATAACCAGAATTGTTCCTTTCACAATTAAAATAATTATAAATACAAGCTCAGAAGACTCCCCTTTGCATCTCAGTATATATTTCCTGACTCTGACTCAGTGGGACAAGTTTTAAATGGGGTTTTTGCAAGCACTACTAATGTTGAAAAGTTTCAAAGAGCTTTAAATATTTGATTTATTGAGTTGTTTTAATGCAGGTTAATTCAGCTTGTACCTAACTTCTCTGGATACTCTGGAGGACCTGTGGGTTTGTTTTACATTATGGAAAGGAAACATTTATCTTGTGATATTGATATTATCATGTTAAGTTGCAATATTGAGCTATTCTTAGCAGCATTAGAAAGGGCTGACACCAACAAAACAAGATGAATGCTTCCATTTTGTTTCAAAGCAAAGTTCATGAAAATAAAAAGTCATGGTCCCTACTTGATTAAATTTTCTTTGCTCTTTCTGGACATCCTATTCTCAAATGAAAATGCAGATAATGGGCTATTTTGCTCTTCTTCTGTCTAGATTGGCAAATCATTATCTGTGTCCTCTCATCCATTCACCACACAGAAAAATTATGTCTTAATACTATTAGAATTTCAACAACTATAAAATGCTGATATATATGCAATCTTTTTATCCATAGATCTTAGAGGCATTCATAAAGAATATTAACATTATTATTTTGCCTTGTCACATACAAAAAAGCTGTGACATTCCTTTAGCAAATCAGAAACTGAGGCAGAAAGCATCTTCCAAGGATATCAAACAAGTTCAGATTTTCAACTATATTTTTGATAAAACATGGCCAAAAACAGAGAGAAGTAACCGTGCAGTGCTCGTAACACATAGTGACCACAAGTGTAACAGAATATTATCTATAATTTTAGCTAGAAATTAGGAATTGTCAAGGACTTTTAATACAAAAGAGCATTCTTCCTTTAAGCCTCTAGAGTATTCTTTCTATGTTATTAAAAGTATGATATACAATATTATAATTATTTTGTTAAATAATGGTTTTATCTTATGTGTTGCCTTGCAGTGAAAACATTTCATCCATGTATCAATATTTTAAGAATGCAAGTTTGTTCTGGATGAAGCAAGAATATCATCAAGAATAATACAGAATAAAGTAGAATTGCTACTAGAATTGATGAACACAATGAGTACACATTTTCCTAAATGAATTAAATATATCCCTACATCTTTTATTTTCAGAATTCCTTAGTTGCTTGCTGATATTCCCCTCCTAGCACGGTAATGCTTGTTTTCTGGTTTTGGTTTGTGTTCTAGGACCCTTTTGACTGGTAAAACTCCTAGCATCTTGTTGTCCAGCTCAGTAAATGAGTAAGAATTTCCTGGGATTTCCACAAGGAAGCAGAAGTAGAGAGGGAGATTTGGATTTCAACACTACACTAAGGTCCTCAAAACATGCTTTACTCTTTTACTTGCCTATAACTCAGAGCATACTGCTGCTCAGTTCTTTACCCTCAGTTCTTAAAATCCTATGTGTAGGTACTTCAAGACACAATGAGTTTCCTGTCGAAACAGATACTCTATAAAAATTATTTTTTATTTAAGTACTTGTGTATAAACTGCAGAGACTGAGGTATCACTGTATTCAGTTCAAGACAGAGTGAAGTAGGCTAATGATTAGGATTCAGATCGCAGGTTTTGAGAAAAAAAAAAAAGTCTGGGGAGTATAAAGTGTATTCTTGGTTACCTTTTCATTTATGCTGGATTATTTCTGTTCTTTATGTATCTATTTGTTTATACTTATGTGTTCTTGTCATGGGAAAAAAAAAAAAAACAAAATAAAAAAACAACAACTCAAACAAACTCGTTCCTGTGCTGTGACTTCCGTGATGGTCTGAGTACTGTAACACAGCTAGATTTTTCCAGAACCCTTCCTTTAAGTAGTGGACAAGCCACATATATGCAATATGCCAAAGCTTCTTATTTACAAGAGTCTCTCTATTTCTGAAATTAGAAATCTTAAATTTGACTTATAGAATAGTTTTAAAAAAAATTTAATAAGACTATCTAAATGGTTTCTTGCATAAAACATTGGAAAGTTTGCCCGTATTTCTATTAAACTGCAATTCTGAAATCAATGCCATGTCCAGTTTGATTTTTAGAAGTCTAGATATACTTTTCAAGATTATATAGATGCTTTAAGCCAAAATTTCACAACAAGGGTCACTCTCACCTTACTCAATGACATCTGTGTGAAAAATCAGTAGCTTATCTCATTTTTATTCCTCCACCCCCTCTCAGTGGGAATCCCAGGTCAAGGATGTATGTACATATTTTGTAGCAGAATAATCACATCCAACACCTGATGCATAACTTAGCTCTCTCCTTGCCACCTCACTGGACAACGACTTTTGCCTTCTCATTAGACGAATATTGTGCAGTGATAGCAACAAAATGGATGAAGAGTGTGCTGAGACCACCCTCAACAACCTCAGTGATGGCTGTGAAATAAAACATCCTGGACACGCTTCAAAGGAGTTAAAGCAAGGAGCCAGCACAATGTGTTCTTCTGGGTTTGGTCATGTTTTTGTTGCTGCTTGCCCAGCATGCCCTTCAGTCCTTCTCCTCCTAGAGCTCCTGGAGCCTTCAAGTGCTTCCTTAAGATTGCTGTTGCGCTCAGGGTGAGAGAACAGAAACACCTTCTAAGAATATGACTGATTCTCTGTCAGCTGCTGCACTCATTTCATGCTCAAAGAAACTCACAGAGAGACAGACAGACAGACCAATTTGGACTGCCATGTTAAGGACTTGATATGTGAAAATAAAGATGAGTGACAATCCAGGGTTAATTCAGTTCTCATTTGTGCAACAAGGAATTTTTAACAGAGTTTTTTTAATATTTTTTTTTATTTTTTTTATTATTTAACTGTTTGACTTTAATTGAAGATAGATAGCTTGGAAGTTATTTGTTTCTGAAGTAAATGAAAGTGAGGAAAAGCATCTGACACAGCTCAGTTAATTTATTGATTAAGACCATTAGAGACCATAACCAATATAAACTTAAAATATGTTACCAATAATTCATGTATCATGGTTCTGAACCAGTTAAAAAGGAGGCCAGCTCAGCATGACTTTTCAAGCTGCCTTCATATTCTATTTCTTTAAAACATATAGTTTTATAAAATTTAATAACCCCCCATCTGCTTATCTTTAGAGCAAATGCACCAAAAAATATCAACGTGTACCAGACACATAAATTATTATTATTGGCATCCATTTAACAGTTTTGAAAACAGAAACATAAAAGCAAGAGAAAACCATCTAAGCCTAGTACAAGGAATAAAGACTTCATATTTATATAACAGAACCAAAGGCTATATGAAGTTTAATAAGTCTCTTGATGTGAGTTTTGGAAGTCCATTTCAGAGCTTAATATGTTACAGAATGTACCTTCATACACATATTTTGAAATATACCCTTGAAAATATGTTATTGGTTAAAATAAACTGGCTATAAAGATGTAAAATTGGTTAAGGGATGATTCTCTAATTTTTTCTTTATTTTTTTTTTTTTTAATTTTCCCATCTCTTTATTCATTAGTTATCATGATACAACATGGAGCTTTCCAACATTTTTTGTATCTGCAGGAGACCACAAATCACACACTTACCTAGAATTCTTCAACTGATGTTCATGACTGCTGTGATTTCCAGACAGTTCTGTCCAAACTCTGGAGATGTCATAAACTGTGTAGTGCCTAGCACTGCAGAAAAGGTAGCATACTCTGTCATCTCTTGATGAAGTTCATTAGGATTCAATCCTTATATATTTAGCCATCATTTCACTAAAACTGGTAGTATTACAGCCCAGGAAAGGAGCAAGTCAGCTGGTATTAATGACATTCCCCCAACAAGTAAAACAGAGCACAGCTGAAGATTTGAGGTGTGGTAGATCTCTGGGTGTTTTTCCCTGTGAGGAAACACCCATTTCTGTAGAATGGTCCTTTATATATTTTAAAAAGCATAGCTGGTCCAAGTGCTCTTCGAGGAAGAATGTGAAAAAGGTTTTTTTTTCTCAGTGACTTACTGGTTTAGTCCCATTATGGTAAGTACAAAATTTCAGTAATTCCCAACTTCTATTTCTGTCTTATCACTGTTGTAGAAAAATACTATGTACCCCTTCATTAAAAAAAAAAAAAAAATAAAAAAATAAGTGCTTCTTTCTGCTGCCATTGCAAGAAGAACTAGTATTATTCTAAAATGTGATTTAATAAATTCCATTTCTAGTCTGGATAGCAAACATAAGCATTGTTTCGTGAAATAAAAGATAGATTTCACTTTTGTTGAAAATTGAGATGAAAGACAAGGGAGGAAGAAAGATACAGTGGAGGGAGGGAGGGAGGGAGAGAGGGAAGGAAGGAAGTGGCGGAAGGAAGGAAGTGGCGGAAGGAAGTGGCGGAAGGAAGGAAGTGGCGGAAGGAAGGAAGTGGCGGAAGGAAGGAAGTGGCGGAAGGAAGGAAGGAAGGAAGGAAGGAAGGAAGGAAGGAAGGAAGGAAGGAAGGAAGGAAGGAAGGAAGGAAGGAAGGAAGGAAGGAAGGAAGGAAGGAAGGAAGGAAGGAAGGAAGGAAGGAAGGAAGGAAGGAAGGAAGGAAGGAAGGAAGGAAGGAAGGAAGGAAGGAAGGAAGGAAGGAAGGAAGGAAGGAAGGAAGGAAGGAAGGAAGGAAGGAAGGAAGGAAGGAAGGAAGTTCATGTCCTTACGTAACCTTACAAAAGATAATCTTATTCCAAAAGATAGATACAAAATGTCCAGCCAACACCCCTAATTCCCTAAAGAAATATCAGCACCCCCAAATCTAGTTTCAATAAATCCTTTATGATGGCCAGTATATAGAGGATAAAAGCCTATGTTTACTAACAAGGAAGTACCTCTATTCCAATTTTAAATATTTCAACTGAGAGTGTTCTAGCCATGATCTTAACATGCAAGGCACACACAAAGTTGACAAAGGAAATTATTGAAGACAATGTCCCACTGTAATTAAAACAGAGGAAAGGCAGAACGCAGAAAGTCTCCCACCCACCATTCACCCTTCCCATCCTAATGCAAGTAGAAATACATGCTTTGTAGACCACAAATACCCAGGCTGATTAATTACATGGCTATGCAATATTACTCATGCATTCCTCCTGAAATGTCAAAAGGATTAGGAGTGCCACATCTTTCCTCCCCAACTCTAATCTAAAGGAGCCCTGCTGAAATGAAAACAGTGCAATTACTTTCGTACACTGTCAATTTTACAATAGGGGGAAAAAAGAGCTTTACTAACAGCAAATAATTATACCACCACTTAATGATTGATTTAACATAGAAAACCCATCTAATTCCTTTTGTCATTACAATCTACAGTACTAACACTCTAACAATGCTTCCTTAGTAGTTCGGCATTACATTAGCATTAAGAATAATGCTAATATAAAACCTAGCTTAACTTTTTATATTGTTAATCTGCATCAGTGCACCATACTCCCGGTGTATTATGAGGCCTATTAGTGTAGCAAACATTTGGAGTGATACAATCCAGCCTAGCAGCATTCAAGAAAGGGACTCATGCAGAATTTTGTGCATTTGAAAAATTAGCCTCCTACATGACAATCAGAGTAAGAGGTGACCTGCTTTCCATTTTGCTGCGAACAGTGGCCGATGAAACTAAATAAAACTGCATAACACAATTCTATGCTTTCAAGCCCTACCTACCTCTAAACTGATCTCATTCAGATGATTGTTGCCTCATCTTAAAGCTTTGAGATGGAGATGGACTTATTTCTGATATTATTTATAGGATCAGGACTGCATTGGGATGGGAAAGTCTTTTAAAAGTATATAGGAGAGACTAATTTCATGCTAGAGGACTTTGGAAGAATTGTTTATTTCTATTTAAATACACAGCACTTACATAATTGCTGGATGAATTCAGTAATAAGCAGAATAATTGCTGGTTGAATTCAGTAATAAGCAGTACCAGTCTTGTAGATCTAACCATACATAAAAATAAAATAGAGGTCTGGTATGAGCAAAGAAAGGAAAAGGAGCATTCTTGCCTAAATATTGTAGATTTCATTGTATTTCAAGTGCTCTATTAATTCTGTAGGCAGAAAACTTTTCAGAACTTCTGAATTGCTTCTGAACAAAAATGAATCTGAAAAGGTCAAGGATGTTTTATAACATTCAGGTCTGGGCCAGAACAGGTTAATTTCTGAATGTCTTTTAAAATAAGGACATATTCAATATCTGGTTTAACAGAAAGAACAGGTAGAATTGGTCATGTATTTATCTGATATCAAAATTCAGGAAACTTGATTTTCTTGCCCATTCACATATTTGATGTAGTGTCAGTGAGGGTTTTAGCTTTCCATTCACCTCTAATAAGAATGAAATGAACATAACAAGCATTGCAATAGAGTGAAAGAACTGCAGTATGAAATTGTACCCTTGAATATCCCATCAGAGAGGGCTGTAAATTCTGCACTTTCCATTTCTCAGTCAGAAAACACGTGGACTAAGAATGAAAGTGTGAAATCATTAGAGTTTATATCTCATCCTGGCTGTAAGCTTTGGCCTATTTCTTTAGAAGTGTCACTACTTCCTGTTTAACATATCGACCTGCCTATTTGGCATTTGACAGCAGTATTGAATTTTTGCTGAATTTTATGCTTCAGGAAGGACATAAAGTAACAGGTTTTCCCCTGGGCTCCCCCCTCCACAGCCTCAAATTTACTATGAACTTCAGAAACACTTTGTAATCTCATGTAAATATGTTATTTCTTCTTTTCTGTTGGAAGCAGACTTCTTTTTTTCCAGGAGGGGCGATGAGGCAGTGGGGGGTAAGGGTTCCCTTGACTCTAGAGAAGTTGCTTCAAAACAGCACAAAGCAGAAGTAAATTAATGTCCCTTTTACCTTTTCTCCCAACAATTTATTGGCTAGTTTGGTTGGATCTCAGCACATAAGTTGTCTTTGATGATCTCTCTATGTACTCTCCTATCTTTTTCCTCCTTCATACTTTCACGAAGCCCATGGCTGGAATTGCCAAGTTGGTGGCTAAAGGTCTGTAAAGTAATTATTGCAACACTGAAAAAAAAATAAAAAAAATCTGTGGTTTTTGTTTTTGTTTTGTTGGGTTTTTTTTGTTTTTTTGTTTGTTTTTTTTTTTTCCAATTCAAAACCAAACTTTGGAAAACCTTTTGTTTCCAGTAGAGAGTGAATTACAGATGAAATTGAGATGTTCACCCCAAAAGAGTATCATGACACTTATCATTAAAATGATGAAATACTGTGGAGTTTGCAGTGGTCATGTCACCATCTGAATACTGCATAGAGACTACCAAGAAAACATAGACATGGTGGATTCTACAAAGTCACCAAACCATGGCAAAAATTAGTTAACAAGGAAATCTGAGGCAAAAAAACCTCAAAAAATATGACTTGTAATTATACAAAAATTCAGGTGTGCAGAGCTTTGCTTCTGTAACACAGAGTCTCAGCATCTTCTCCTCACTTGTGTCTGAGACACAGAGTGAGGCATGAAGGTCTGGTGGGTCCTTTGAAACATGGCCAGGATGAGAAGACTTAGAAAATGGACAGGTGAAGAGAGTGTGTGTGTGTATGTGTGTGTGTGTGTGTGCATCTGTGTGTTTTGAAGGGATGCTTAAATTTCTTTAATATGCCTTAGGATAACTTGGGAAAAAAAAAAAAAAATGTGCTAGGTGCTGCCATGGACAATAATTCTGATTCTCCTCACTGGCTGCATGACAGAGAAGGTTGTTGAGTGAAGATGTGTCTTAAAGGTTTCTTCAGAGTCTCAAAAGAGCATTGTTTATAGGCTACAGATCCAATTCTTCCCCCTCCTCCTTCCCTGATCTGCAGCTTTTAGACATAGTAATTCTAGGTTCCACTTCACAGGAGACAATTAGATTTACCAATATTTAATTTTAAAGCACAGAGTGTTCATGACTGCAATAACTTTAGTGAAGGGACGGGGACACCCAGAGCTCATAATTCAACTATAATTTAGCATTCTAAAACTTTTCTGTTGCTGAACCCATTCTTTCTAACCTTTCATTTTTCCTCTTTGTCACTTTGCTCTGCCAGCGTTCAGCATTACTATTTTTTTCAATTACTCTCAAACTTTCATCCACCATACTATGAATGCCTTTAAACCTTCTTTCCTTTTTTTATTTTCTTATCTAACAGGTATGAAAAAAAATTGTCTTCCTATTTTGTTCTTTCTTTCCTTTACCTTTCCTTTTTTTCTTTTTTTTTTTTTTTTAATTTTTTTATTTTTTTATTTCTTCATTGCATAGATTTATCAGAGGGGAAAAAGAGTGATGATGTTCTTTACTGATGAGTAGGAATAACTGAAAACACCATGATTACAACAGAAGGGATGAGGTTCTACATCTAATTAGTTACTTAGCTAAGACACAGGGAATATTAATCCTTTACATAAAGGAAATCCCATCCCACAAAACTGTCTATCTGCCTTTTAAGGAATAAGTCCACCTATTTCACTTTCACTCATTTCTGCCAGACTTGACAACACACTTTGGTTTTAGTCTGTTAAGACACTCCTTTAGCCATCTCTAAAGTGATATTTTCAATATCAAGGTCTTATCAGAAATTATTATTTTGCTTTTGGCCAAAACAGACTTCCTAAAGCTATGGAGAAAATCTGAATTACATCACGGCCGAGTGTGATAGTCATATTTTATTTTAAACTGCACTTGTGGACATTTCTGGAGTCTCTTTATCAGAACAAAAGAAATATGAACTATCCTTCTGTGACTTCATTTTTCCTCTTGAATGTTCTGTTAGATAAGGAGTCAAGACTGAAGTGCACTGATCCACGGAAGTGGACATGAATATGATTAAATGGGATTTAGGGATCAAAGAAGCTTATAATAAAAGCTTAACATATGGGACAGCAGGAGAAGGTAGAAACCAAGCACGTATGTGGAGGGCAGAACACTGAAGACATGTCTTCAAGGAGAACTCCTAAGCACAGATAAGAGCTACTGGAAAATTATTTGGTCTCCCAGCACCTAGCACTTTGGTCTCCTAGCACTTCAGCTGAAAATTCTGGGCCAGTTCTTAACTCTCTGGGTTTTTCAAGGCCATTTGAGGTGCTATTTAATAAAAGGTCTGATCCCATTTCACAATTTGAAGCCACCAAAGGGGATCATAGGCATTCCCTTCTTTCACACAGTGTTTCTCTGGGTAATATCAGATGTACTGTTTCTGACACTTTGATTAGCCAGGTAAATTTCTCATTTTGAAATTGTTATTAATGGTTGGATGACTTTGTACAGCATTAGTGTTCTGAACTTCCTTATTGAGTAGTTAACTACACTTTACAGATGACACAAAGAGAATGGAAGGAATGGGGTGATAGAAGGGGAATGTAAAGTAGTATAAAATAGTTTTTGAAACACTGGGTGAGGCTCTCTCAGTCAGTATTACATAAACACAGCTTTAAAAGTCAGGGAGTTGACTCGAGTCAACTCAAAGTCTGGTAGGCCAGTAAGAATCTGCCAAAACCTAAGAAAAACCATCTGGCTCTCACTCAGAATACAATTCTTGTGTAACTTACTGATTTCATTTCCACACAGATTTGAAAATGTGGACTACTTCCATCATTATTATCTGGTCCAGTAGGCCAGATAATCTTGATAAAATTCACCCTCTTTTAAGTCACATATTAATCAAATGAGAGCCTGCTCAGGTGACCCATATTAGCTTTATTAGACTGGTCCTTTCACAGACTTAAGTGAAGCATCAAGAACAGTATAATTCCTCACAAGGTCCAAGCCTATCCAAAGGGATGTCAAGAAGTACAGTGCAATGACTCCATTCATTTCCAAAATCTTTATGAACAGATTCACCAGGGAGCTAAAGACTGCTCCATAAAATGAACATATTCCTATGCCTTCCAGCATGGTCCCAGCTGTTCACAGTCTCTCCCGCTGACACCAGGACTTCATCAATCTTTGATCTCATCTCCAGCTGCATGTTTTAGGATCTCATCCTAAAGAACAAGCACAATGCTAAAACAGTTCCTCAACTACTGCTGAAAGAAGTGGTAAAGAAGGAAATATTGTAAGAGTCTGTTTCAGCTGACACAGCCCAAGTTCCTCACTACAAAAAAGGCTTCAGATCACAAACTACTCCAAATTGTATTTAAACTCCCTGTCTTTAAGACACTGTTTTCCATATGGAGGCTGCCAATTTTTAGTAGAGTTAACATTATGTTTATACAATATAAACTAGGACTACACAGGTCCGTCCACACCAGTAAATTAAATGATCCCCAAGAGTGGCCCTTGTCACTGCAGCTGTTGTTTTAAATTCTGCTTAGGGAGGGATGCATGGGAAATGACAGATGACCTCAGGCAATGTCCTGCAAGGATGAATCCAACTCTTTACAAGTAGAGATTTGACTTTTCCAGTGTCCAGGCATATCCTTTAATTTACTGGTGTGAGCAGACAGAACAGAACTCACCAGGCTTACCAGCAAATGGGAGAAACAGCTATAATGACTAAATCATGTTCAATTTTCCCTCCAAAGGTACTTACATTTCTCTGGTAAAGACATTTAAATTAGGTCCATACAATGGGCAGTGTAATTAACCTTCTCTGCATAGTATTTTCCTAACAAAAATGGCAAAACCTCTGGTAGTGAAACTGAAGAAGGGCTTGAGAAACTGATACTATCACAAAGTAATAAATAAGTGTCAATTTTAAAGATAAATATACAAAAAAAGAATGATTAGTTAAGGTCTGGAATGTTGTAAGTCTTAAATAATGTTTATAAGGACACTAATGAAAGGTGGAACAAACAGTAATTATTACTACTATTATTATTATTGTTATTGCTATTAATATCGAAAGTGGTAATAATATTAATAGTATTAATATTATTAGTAGTATTATTCAGTAACACCAGAGTTCTACCACATCCTCAAGAAAGGCTATCAAAAGTTTGAATAAGCTTTGATGAAAATTACTCATAATTCTCTGACAAAGTTGATGCAGTGATGTGTTACTAAAGCTGAATGATTTTTCTCAGGTTTTTTTAATGCTCATTAGTAATTAATTTTTCTTCTTTAAAGAAGATGAGGTCTTCTTTGCATAAAAATGAACCATGGGCAATTTCTAACAGAATGAATAAGTCTTTTTCTTAGCATGCTTCAATAAATAGCCTGGGCTAAGATATTGAAAAGAGACTTGATCGAAAGGGCACTTCACTGGCTGTGGTTAGTTAATTTCTCATGTGATTTTAGGTTAATTATTTGTTGGGGAGGAAGAGAATTTCATACATTTTCTTAGGTAAAATTAGGGGCCAAAAAATGGCCTGGGGCCAATAGAGTCTAATGTTTAACCTCAGGGATAAGCAGGGCAGCAGTCAGGCTGTAGGCTCTGGTACTTATGTATTGTGTTTTGGCAAGCTCATTAGTCACACAAAAAGTTTGTCTGAGATATTAGAGGAGTAAAAGGAAAAGTTTGGAATCAGGATAATACATGAACTTCTCTCACGCCTCAAATGAGTATATTTCATGTAAAGATATCTGTGGGGCAATTCTTAACAAATTAAATGACAACAGCTGCAGTTTTCAGTTGTCCTATTTAGTCAAATAAAGGAATACATTAACATATATATATAAATACATGATGTCAGCTTTCATCAGATTGTGAAAAATATGAAAAAGTAAGGATGTTCTCTGTCAAGAATGTATAAAAAAACAAACAAACAAACAAAAAAAAAACCAAAATACAGAATTTGGGACAGTTTTGTTAGTCCAACATAGAAAAGCTGGGATAGCCACACCAAAATATTCCTATCCCAAAACATGAACTTTTTGCTTATATCCCTTCTTACTCCAACAGCTTTCCTGCTAGTCAAGAGCACCTAAAGGACTTGATGGGCTAAATGTGTCCTGATATTCAGGAAGATGTGGTGATATTGACAAATGCTCACTGCAGTCCAGAATGAGGGAGAACCACCCAACTCATTTTCATCTATGACCTACTGGTATAGTAAGCATTAATTTGAATGAAGGTCTTGGAAATACAGGAGCTTGCTCATTACTTTCTGTTCTCTGTCACATCTATTCTGTGACCTACTGCCTCTGTTCCTCTGTTTTACTCTCAGACCAGCTGCTGTTAACCATTATATTTTTTTCCTTTACCGTTTTTTTCGCTCTAAGCTATAATAGGCAGTTATTCTGAATTCTGTATGATCTAAGGAAGTCTTGGGAAAGAGAGAGACATGCACACATGTATGTGTGTAGTGTTGAGGGAGATTACAGAGTAGAAAATAAAGTAATATCTGCATTCCTTGGTAAGCTTTAAATTTGATTTGATGCAGAATTATCAAGCAAAGTTATCTGACCTGTGTTATGCAGGAGGAGTTACACAAGGTCCCATTTGGACTTAAGATCTATGAATCTATAACAGCAATAGAAAGTACATATAAGGTGACCTTCTCAGATTCACAGTAAGCTTCAGTCAAGAATGTCTTATCTGACTATCCATGCAACAAAAAAGGGTTATAACCAACAATCTCAAAAACACTTTAGTATATTTTAAAGGCAAACACGGTCATTTGCAATGGTTCATCAATTTTCAAGAAGTATTTGAGTTTTTCAGTTTGTTTTTTTCTGCTGGGATTTTGTTGTTGGTTTGTTTCTTTTTTTTTTTTTTTTTTTTTTTTTTTACTGCATATTGAAATGGGGGTTAGCAGGGATGATTTTTAAAATCTGCTGGGAATGATAACATTTAGTTCCCAGGTAAGGGGTCTTGTCAAGAAGTGTCCTGACAAGCATCTGCTTTTTCTGTGCCCAGAGAACACCAGTACATAATGAGACAATTGCTTAGACACCATTCCCTTCCCTTTGCTCCCTTGATTAGTGGTAGCTGTAATTTATTTGGAAGAGCACAAGTAATGGCTAGACCGAGCAATGTGTCCTTCAGATGTAACCTTAGTACATACTTAATTCTTACCATTTGTTGACCAAAGCAGAGTGGGTCAAATACCCTTTTCTGGTCTATGATGGCAGAAAAAAGAGTGTGTAGAGTTCCAGTAGTAAGAACCATGATGAATTGTGACAGAGCAGCCTGAGGTCTCTGGATGAAAGAGGAAAGGATTTCTGGAGGCAGCATGAGGAAGAACTACACTGCAGGGAGGCAGAAGGAGAAGAATTATGTCTTTTATTTCCAAACTCCTGAACATGAAGTGTAGGTGAGAAAACAAGTTGTAGGGAGCCCTCATTCACTGTGGGATTTTTTTTTTTCCCTTCCCCATGGACAGTCTCTCTGAGGCAGATAAGTCTCCAGGACTGACTGTACTTTCCTCGCAGAATAACATCTCTTTATAGTGGTGCTATTTTAATTTCCAGTCCCACTCTACCTCCATTTCCACCCGTTTCCTGCTAACACATGACAGTGCAGTGCTTCTGATGACAAGGAGGGTAAATGAAGGGTAGACCTGGCAACTTCAAGTCCCTTTTCTCATGTTCTCCCTGCCAACATACAGTGATAATGCCGTCTCTATCATCTGTCCTCCAGCAATAGGATATATGTGTTTGCAGAAGGCAATGAGCTAGGGTTAGGCACCTCATTCAGATAAGATATCCCACATATCTTCATCAGGAAGTGTGCAGAAGAAGCTCTACAGCTGACCAAAGATTTCAGATGGAACTCAAAGAAACAATTACACTTTAATCCATATTTTCCCCTACAATTCCTGCTCCACACATGCACTACTTTGGTTCAAGGTCTCAGTGAACAGAGGCATCTAGCTCTGCTGTCTTAAAAAAACCCCAAACACTCAATACAAAACTCAAAAATCCAACAGCCAATCAAAACAAAAACAAAAGCAAAAACCACACAACCAAAAGTGGAGACAGTTTACCTCACAGTCAAGTGTTGAGAAACAGTGAAAACATGAGTTAGTCCATCTCAGCTGTCCAGGGACCAAAGTTAACTTCCTACAATAGGTCACTAAGTCAATAAAAGAATGTTCTTCACTTCCATCTCTGTTTGTCTTGTTCAAGGCCATGAGCTTGGTGCCTTTATCAATCTGTCTTTCTCTCTTAGGTGTTTTGCTTGCAGTTAAAGTTGCCTATTCTGTTTTTCAACATAAAAGACAGCTCTTGGCATGACTAGGAAATTCTGCTCTATAGTGGGATGATGTATTATAGGTATGTATTTTAGAATTCTGCAGTATAACATAGTATTCCTACTATGCTTTTTGTATCTTTAAATCTGAACTTTAGCTAGACTGTCAGTGACCCAAACACAACAGAAACAGAATGCATGATTATCCCACATTAGTGCCCCTTAATCCTTCCTTTTTTTTTTTTTTTTTTTTTTTTTTCACCACTCTCAAGAAAGCCACTTAATAAGGACAGAACATCAATAAATAAGTTAGGGATCGTGTGGGGCTGGAAAACATTTGTAATCAAAAAGATGTTTTATCCTGGGTACAGAACAGGAGAAAATATGAAGGGTCTCCTAAGGCAGTCGACCTGGAATCCTGACACATCTGATGTCCTGGTAACATGTGAGGAATGCTGCAGATTCTGTGCAGGGTTATGGAGACAGCCTGTTTCCTTCCCTTGTTTCTCAAAAAGAAGAATTTATTGTCTTATCTCCTTAGGAAAGTTCTTAGTATGGAAAGGACTCAAAACCAAACATAAGTGGGCCGATGATTTTGGAGCCAGATGCCTGATCCACACTTTCAAACATACGTTCTTGATGCATAACTTATTCTGCAATCAGAAATGCTTTTCTAATTTTAACTAAGGAAATTCAAAGGTTACTTATTTCACCACTCCCACAAAAAACTGAATCCCAGCAAAAAACGGAATGGGGCCCGATCATACACTCAAATATGACATATTCTCAGTATTTTTTTCATGGATTGTAATGACTGTGAAGTCTTTTTATTCTAATAATTAAATTAATTTATATGAAGAAGGAAAATCGAAATCTAGTAGAGGAATCAGGACGTGGAAATGTAATATGTAATTTTGTACCAGGCTAAAAATAAGACCAATAAAAACAAAGCAGTTACTTCTTAGGTCAAAGGTTCCCTGAACCAGAATCCTCCACAGCAACATCCTTTCTCCAAAAGAGAGCAGTAGAAGATATTTAGTGAATAAGATGGACCAAACAACTACTGAGTGTTTTTTTGCTGGTCTACTCCCCCAGCTCCTGGCAGTTCATGATGCTGGCACTTCCTGAAGGGAAACTAACATCCTTTCCACAGCACTTAATAACCTCCCTTGGACCATTCCTTCTGGACTTTTCTACTGCCTTTCTTAATCCTCTTGAATCCTCAGAAACATCCTGTGGTGATGAGAAACCCTGTTTAATTGTGCGCTGCATGAAAATTACCTTCAAAGGTTTCAAACCTTTTTGCCCAAGAATCTCTTGGATACACCCTGATTTTTGTGTTTTAAAGACTAATGACAGAGTGATTCTTTTCCTTTTCTCATCTTGTGCCTGACTGTACAGGCCTCTGTGAGACACCTGACACCATGACCATTTTCTCAAGCTTCAGTGCTTGACTGATGAGTCCTTCCTCGTCCAAAATACATCCTCAAACACAGACCATTATTTGCAACCTTCTTCTACTTTTCCTTTTCTGCATCTGATCTGTTACCTTTTTAGAAGATTTGAGAACTGCAAGGAATATTTAAAATAGGTCTGTACCTTATGCTCTTTCCAAGGCAGCTACTTTACATCTCTGTTAGCCCAGTTTCACACAGGAGCCCCTAAATAAATGAGAGTATACTAGTACAGAAATCTGGCATTTAAACACCCTCATTCTCCATCTATGGGCCCAGAATACACTCATTATTCATTTGTGAGGGGATGTTTTGGCCCTATGAGCAGTGGAACAAACCCTCAAGATAAGTAACATCTGAGGCAGCTGCTTGAGTGGATCCATCATTATCACTCGAATACGCTCTGTGGGTAAACAGAGGCCTTCAGTCCCTGGGGCTGCTAATCTGACACCTTTCATGGAGCACTAAAAGAATTCACTTAAAATTAAAAACAATGCACAGCTGTTTCAATGGATAAGTCATGCCATTTGCATGAGGATAATGGATAATCAATATACAATGGTGACACAAATTAAACGTGGATTAAATAGTCATTGTTCCACAGCTATGCTCTATGTGATTTTCCCAGATACCGTGTGATAGTCCTGTATTTTTTATTACTGCTTCGAGAAAAATGCATTTTCTTCTCTTGGAAGATGTTTTTTCTTTATCAGTCACACTGTTACAAAACAAACAAATGAAAGTGCTAATTTTCCCTGTTTATCTACCGCATCAAAGTTCACTTTTTGAAGACTAATAGAGATTACAGAGGGGAACTATTTCTTTTTATTGCAGTCCTCAGATATTCTTGGTGCAAGAGATTCTGGGAATGGGCCAATAATGATAGGGCATAGTGAACTTAAATAATTCTGAAAGTTTTCTTGTTTCTGATACATATTTTCTGTGGATGATATAGAGATACAGACTCTTACCCTAAGAATAGGATATAAGGCAGACATCATAAGGATGAATCATTTCCTGGAGATGTCTGTCTCCCTCCAGTCAGTACTAAGCAGCCAAGGCAAACTGTTTAGTTTAGGAGTCCAAGTTTTTGGTGGCTACAGTTCTGTGAGATGAATCTTATTCCTCTTTGTTTTTTAAGAGTTGTCTGGCAACATTCAGATTTAAAATATGCTATTCCTGTTTTCAGTTTACTCATACAATAATAATTAAACATTTCAACATCATTCATGTATTTAAAACCACATTTACCCAACATTAGGACACAAAGTTATTTCCAATTTCGAAGTGTGACCTGAGTGATTTATGAAAATTTATGAGAATTTATTTTAGGAAGAAATAATAGACCCATGAAATCTTAAGCTTTGACCATTCTTCTCTTTAACATCCAGTTGGAATTTAGTCACAGAACCGCTGTATCTGCCTTTGAGAGAATTATGTTGTGGTATCCAAAATTTGACCTAATCCTCAGTGACAGAGAACATCTGAAAGAGGCAGAGGGAGGAAGTTATGCACTGGAACAAAGGTTGTATTTAGGCTCTGAATATAGCTCTTAATCATTTCAGATAAGTCGATCAAAACCCATAATTAATAACAAAAAGTAATAAGAAACACCAACTGCTCATAGAAATGACTTTTTTTTTTTTTTTCATTTGTTTCACTGAGATAAATTAAGTTCCTTTCAGTCTGTGTGATATTTTTTCACAGGCAGACCTGATGCCAAAAATCCCACTACTTCGTTTTATTTGTCAAAACTTTTGTGGAGAGACAGAAAGGTGCTAAAAATCAGAACTATTTTAGTCATAGTTATAATTGTAAGAAATTTTCATCCACGTAATAAAATCCTTTATACTGGAAAAGAAAATACTGGAATATCCCATTCTGCATAACCTTGTCATCTCCTTTCAAAACTGAATATTGCTGAGGAAGGAAAAGTGAAGAATGTAATTTTTTTAAATTTTTTTTTTGATGGTAGAACTGTTAACTTATGGCATGTTCTTCATCCAGGTTGAAAAACGTTCTGCTCATCCTTGCTACATATGAGTACTTACACATCAGCATTTTCAATAAAAGGGCAGCCAGAGACTGAGACAGACCTCAGACAGACTTGACAGTGGATTTTAGAAGCTGTTTTGTTTTTTATTAAAACTGCTTTTTTCTTTTTTTTTTTCTTTTTTTTTTTTTTTGTGGAGTCAGTAGCGAAATTTGTGTTGACCTCATGGAGAGCAGAGGAAGACCTGCACTGTATACTTCCAAACAGCTCACCTCAAGTCCTGAAAATCTGCCCTTGCTTGGCTCTCCTGTTTGCCTGTTTGATCTGTGCAGTAATGGGAATGCTGCTGCACTGCTGCCAGCCATCTGAGATGCTCGCCATTCCCAAAGAATTTTGCTCTCAAGCTGGCTGCAAACTGACATTGCCTTTTTGTAATATATTTATCTGGGTGTTTGCTGGCAGAGATGGAGAGAAATGGCAGTTATGTAAGTGAGAAAACCTGTTTTAAAAGTGAAAATAATGTCTACAATCTGGAAGATTTAAATGAGTCAGACATTAGGATACACATTTAAACCCAAACCTGACATTTGAATCCAGCAAATGCTTGCAGATGCATTTAATCCTTTGGAAATCAGTGAAGAAATAAATGTTCATGTGACTTAAACTTTTCATAGGTGTGAGACTGTGCATGACTGCTTCCTCAAGTAGGAATATTAAAATTTCTAAAAGGGAAGCAGTAAGTGGAGGTTCTTAGTGAGGGCACTTCCTAATAGCTGCAAAAACAATTGAATGAAACAAAACTCATAGCTCATACCATCAGCTAAGAAAAACTACATTGTAATAAATTATTAGTGGCCAAATAGCCAGAATTAATGCCAAACATCAGTCAGAACTTCAGAGTAAAAATCAATGTCCATCTATTATTACATAGTTTAATATAAACAAAAACAAAACCAAACCAACCAGCCAAACAACCAACCAGCAAAAACCCCCAGAATTAAAATTTTATTTATTTTTAATGTTGTCTGGCTGTAGCAACAGATAATTAGAAATATTTAATGCAGGAAAATATCTGCAAGTTAAAAAATTTTAAAGCTTAAATCTTAGCATTTGGCAGTACAGAAATGATATGTTAGGCATTTTGCACTCTCTCTCAGTATGATAGCAACTAAAGTGGCTTAAAATTGGATTCATTTATAAAGCTGGACACCATTAATATCACCCCCTGCATGACAGTAATTCGTTTCACTCTGGTTTGTCTGCACAGCGGTAGGGGCTCTGGTCCTTGTATTCAGATCACAGTCCTAATTAAGTATTCATTATAGAATACATATTTTTTCATTTTAGAAGGAATATCAAACATTCATGCCTGGTATTAAACTTGTTTACCATTGGACTATTGTTTTATTAATAAACACTGCCATACATGTCAGTGCTAACTTCAGGGTCAAAAAGAGAGATGAGCTGAAACTCAACATTACATAGAAATTTCTTGGGACCTTTTGGGAAAAAAGCTGCAACTTTTACATCAGTTTCAGCCCCTGTGATTTCAGGGGGAGTGATAAAACTTTTTGAGTTCCTTTATTCTACTTCCTCTTTGTGCACCTGAAATCTCATGAAGAAAAGCAGATCAGAGATTTCTGGTGTCAAACAGAAGTCAGTGGCAGATATTTAGGTTTAGTTTGATTTTAGTGTTAAGCTCAAAAACATGAAGGTACATCTATAATGCAGTTGGTAATTCTCCAAAAATCAAGCAGTCTGAGGAAAATATTTTGATTTTGAGTCAGAAGAATAATAATTTCTGAGAACTATAGAATAAGCAATAGAAACCCATACTGCTGAAGTCAGTTTGCACCTACAGAGTCACAGGTGACATCAATCTGTTCAAACTGCTTCCAGCACACCTGGAAGGCTTATCTTTCTTATGGCCTTATTTTACAAGTACACCTGAATTGTGAGTCTGCTCCTTGCAAAGGTACACAGTATTGCTGGACAAAAACTTTCCAAAGTAGAAGAGAGAAGCCAGTTACAATTAATATTACCTGACCATGGAAATGTACAAAGTGTATTCATAGTTCTCTGCTGAGGTGAACAAAGGGAGAATCCAGCTACTGCTGTATAAATACAGACTTAAAATGTGATTAAAGTGCAATTAAATGTCTGACACATTGTGAAAAGGGGTACTCTTAGATGCCAGAATCCAGAACCTTATTTCCTTATTCAACTTTAGCTAAATTCTTTGTGAATTTGCCTGCAGGAGGCAAGAGGCGCTGGCCTCATGTTTCACTCATTCTGTTGATCTGTCGGTTCTGAATGGACTGGAACCTATCAAGGTTAACATATATTTTCAGTGTTGTGTCACTACTTCCTGCATTTGTGGTCCAAAATAAACCTTAAAAGACAATATAGGCAAATGACTGTACAGCAATTGCTGGATTTAAAGTATGTTAAAGAATGAGTAGACTAACCCCAGTATTTTCATGTTCATCATTTCCACATACAGACACTCCCAAAAATCTGAGAGGATAAATGTGAAGTAGTTTTTTATAGGGAAAGATTAATCAGGAATAATAGAATAAATTCATAATCTGAACAAAAATTCTTCTACTTGGCAGCTTTCTTTTCAAATAGAAAAACATATATTTGTGCTCTTCAGAGGAAACAAAGATGTCAAAAATCCCCCTCAAAAATCCCCAATCAACAAACCAAAACCCAACCAAACTCAAACCAAACAAAAAACCACAAAACAAAACATAAAAACACCCCATCCAAAACAAAAAATACTCCCCCAAAAAACTGTAAAACCAAGACGACTTTGAAGTCTTTGGGAGTTGTTTATGATCTTTTTCCTGTACCTAAGAGAAGCTAATAGGAAGAGAAAGTAGAAGCTTTATAGGATGATACAAACAAGTATTAAATGTTTTTTGTTTTTTTTTTCTGAGACAACAATGCTGAGAGTCCTAGAAGACTGACTGTTGAAGTATTTTGAGATCTTCTGCTTGAATTATTTAAATATTATTTGGACAATTAGCAAAAAACAAGAGAGAAGAGAGAAAATATAATGTACAATACAGTTTTCCCTGGAAGAAGTTGTGTTTTGCCGAAAAAGTAATTAAAGAAATATTTTTGGATGAAAGTATAATCTAAAGATAAAATACTACTTTGAAATGTTCCACTAGGTTGAACGTTCCATTTACCACCTAGGAGGCAATTCTGATGACTGAACTATTTTCATGAGTGCTCCACAACAGACTTCAGCCATAAAGAAACACATTAGCAGAGACGTACCCTTTATATTGTTCAAATTAACATGGTCCACCGTGAATTAAACAGGCTGGGGAGCACACATGAGCAGCCTCATCAGGCAGAGGGACATTAATTAGTGTCTAGTGGTCAGAAAACGAGGAATTAGCCTCTTCATCTGGATCATAGGTGTCCACACCTAAACTGCAGTCAGACTCTGTGGGAGACATTTATTTGGATGATATCCATGGTGTAGAAACCTCTAACTCAGCTATCACAGCGTCCCTTCATCATCATGAGGATTCCTTCTACCCTGAAATATATATATAAAGCAGACTGTGTAAATTGCATCATGACAGCTCCTGCCGTTGTCTGAGGAGTAAAAGGGAGTCCAAGCTGATGTGTTCAAAGGAAGATGGTGCTGTAATACAGCTAGGTGACATAAACCCAACAGGATGTTTTTCAGTTCCATGGAGTGACAACAAGGAAGCACACACACATCTTGCAACTTCTTAATGTAACTCAATCACTGGGCTCAGCAGTAGGTTTACTTTTTTAAAGCCAGAAAAACAAAATGGTAGTACAAATGTCTTTATTTTGTCTATTATTGATTGCAATGCACAGAACATCACAGAATCAAAGAGTCATAGATAAGTCTGTGTGGGAATGAATCTTAAACACCCCTGGTTCCAGCCCTTCTGCCATAAGCAGGGACACCTTCCACAAGTCCACATTGGTCAACGTGACATCCAATTTGGCCTTGAACACCTCCAGGTTTGGGGTAGCCACAGCTTCCCTGGACAACCTTTTCTAGTACTTCACAAACTTCTTTTCTGGTACATGCAAACAGGAAGAGTTTCTTCCTAATATCCAATTGAAAATAACTCTTCTTCAATCTGAAGCCATTTCCTTTTGTCCTGTCACTACAAGTGATTTGATAACTGTCCCTCTGTCTTTCCTTTTTCCCTTCAAATACTGGAAGGTTCCAATCAGGCCACACTAGAGCCTTCTTTATTCCACACAGAACAATCCCAATTCTCTCAGCCTTTCCTTATACCAAAGGTGCTCCATCCCTCTGATCATCTTGGTGGCCTGTCTGGACAGGTCCCTGTGCAGGAACCCCAGCTCTGGATGCAGCACTCCAGGTGGGTCTGAGCAGAGCAGAGCAGAGCAGAGCAGAGCAGAGCAGAGCAGAGCAGAGCGGAGCAGAGGGGCAGAATCCCCTCCCTCCCCTGCTGCCCACGGGGCTCTGGATGCAGCCCAGGACACGTTTGGCTCTCTGGGCTGTGAGTGCCGTGGCCGGGGCATGTCCAGCCTCTCACCCAAAGCACCCCCAGGTCCTTCTGGGCAGGGCTGCTCCATCTGTTAATGCCCAGCCTGGACTGACACCAGGTGCATCCCTCAACCCTAATCCAAATGCAGAGTCTTGCACTTGACCTTGTTAAACCTCATGAGATTCCCATGGGCCCACTTCCTGAGCTTGTTCTGGTTCCTCTGTGTTGTATTGTGTTGTTAATTTTGCTCCCCATGTTGTTATGTTAATGGTTTGTTCTCCTCTCCCCTTTGTTTCTGTTTCTAGTTTAACCCAAATTGTACTCTCCTACCACAATTGTCAATCCACCCTTGCACCTGCCTCTTGTTCATGAATGTTCCCTGTTCCTCCCCTCTGGGCCCTGTCTGTCACTTGGCTACTCCTCCCAGCTTCTAGAAACTTCAGGGAGGGTGCTCAAGTGATAGGACAGAGACAGAGGAGGTTCCTCCCTGAACCTTCCTCATCGATCCTTTCCAATGTCCCTCTGATCCCTTCACACGCCCCCCTTGTTTCCCATTGGTTTGAGATTTGTCCCCTCCCCTGGTTCCTCCCCGAAATTTAAGTTGCTGTCATCACTGCTTTGGAGGATGTCCTGGAGTAGCTTCCCTGAGGTCGGGGTCACTGTGGGGACTCAATAAACCTTGGACTTTGCCCTTCAAGAGGTCCTGACTCCTGCCTCCTCTGTTTTTGCTGTGGTCTCTTCCATCAAGCCGCTCTTCTGATTCCCAGGATTCGGAGGGGTGTCCCCTCGCAGGTCAACAGTGTCGAGCTAGCCCAGGTGGGTGGAGTGGTGACTCCAAAAGTGACACTGCGACACCTCTGGATGGCATCCTGTCCTTCAGGTGTGTCAACAGCACCGCTCAGCTTGGTGTCACCTGCAAACTTGTGGATAGTGCGCTTGATCCCTTTGTCTGTGGGGTTAAGGAAGATATTGAGTACCACCTGTTCCAATGCCACTTGTCATTGGTGTCCATCGAGCCTCTGAGGCATTGACAATGATGCCCTGGATGCAACCGTATAACCAATCCCTTATCCCTCTAAAAATCCACCAAATCCATCACTCTCCAGTACGGAGAGGATGCTTTGGGAGACTTTGTCAAAGGCTGTGTTTTTTGTTGCACAGTTTGTTTTGTTAAAAAGGGTGAGCGGAGTACCCCTGTACAGGAGGGTCTGAATTAAAGATGGAGAAGCAATGCAATAATGGCATTGAGAGAACTCAGAATTTGGGTGAGGACACTGATGTTTTTGTTCTTCCTTGGGAAAATACGGTTCATGAATAGGGCAAGCTGCTTTTTTCTGCCCACAGAGAATATCAGGGTATTAAACTCTTTGTTGATGATAGAGAATTAGCTTATTTTGGTTTTCAATTTCCTCACGTGTAAAAGGGAATTGAAATTTTGGATGATTCTGTGGTTCCCATTAGAGCTCAATTTTTCTTCTATTTTCATTTTTTCATTTCTATTTTTGAAACTTTTTTTAACCTTTATTTATTTAATAACTCATTTGTTTGACAGTGAAAATATAAACAGAAAAAGCACTTCTAAGAAGCCTAATTCCAGGGTAGTATTAGTTACTCCAAATTCAAGTTAAAGCTAGGAAATTTTGAACTCAGTCAAGAAAAATAAAAATGCCAAATATTTTCTTGTTTTTCAAGAGAGAGTCACAGGATGTCATAGCCACCAGGTAAAAATATCAGCAATTCAAGGTGACATATTGCATTCTATAACCAAATAATATTTAAATCATATATTTTTTTTGGAATTGATACTTTTTCTGACTTACATGGAATTCAAACTTGTGTATATTTCATCTGCAGGGAAAAGCCCAGGAGCTGAGGACTGTATATTCTAAAATTGCTATCCTTCAGTGTTGAGACATAGACAGCTATTGCACAATCAAGAAAGCACAATTATCATTCATAATGCTTCAGGTAAGATATTTAGAAATATACTTACACTCCTGTCTTTATTCTCATTCTAGAAGAGAAGATTTCTGTCCAAAATTTTTAAAACCACATATTTCTGATTTTTTCTATTAACCTTCTTTATGAAAGGAGCAGGCAGTTTATAATTTAGTTTAATAGAAGTACTGAAAATATTTAAATGTCTTTCTAGGGTACTTTGGCATACTTGGACAATATTAGGTTTTGGTAGGTTTTTTTTTGGTTTATTGGTTGGTTTGGATTTTTATTTTTTTTTTTTTTTCCAAGTAGCCACTATTTATGTACTATGATTTCACGTTTATTTCAACTTAAAAGATAAGCTTTTTTAACTACTCTAATAGAAATAAACATAGAAAGTGCATCTGCCCATACTTGCCCATTATTGTCAGAAGAATTTGTGATAATAAACTTAAAAGTCCAGGTAATAAGTATGTTTACATAGAATTTTGTATTTCTACCAATAAAATGTTAGGGGAAAGATAACAGTACTGCATTTTTTGTGTTGGGGTGTTTCTGTTTGTTTTGATATATCATAATGTGCCATACGTAAACATTCAAAACAAAATACTTGAGAAATTAAAAAGCATTTTTATCACCACATTATGATGTTTCAAGCCTATTGAAACTTAGGTCTTATTTCCAATTCTTTAGAAACAAAAATCAACAAAATAGACATGATTTGGAGAAGTATTCAGAACTTGTCTTAACTCCATTGTCTGGCAAAAAACCAGCAGAAGTCAGAAGGAATACCTTCTAACTACTGTTCAGAAAGCATTTCTCAGTGGAAACACTGAGCATGGCAAAAGCACGACATGACCTGTATTATCTGCTCTCTGCTGTCAAGATCAGATGGAGTGAAGTCCTGTGACATTTTCAGAAGCAGCTGCCTGTGATCCAGGCAAGAGCTGGATGTGGGGTGGACTGACCTTCTAGAAAGCATTTATTGGTGTAGCTGTTGTGTTCCTTTTATAGAAATGCTGTCAGATACCTATCCCACCCATTATGGAGAAAGCTGCTTGGCATCAACAGTTAAAAATGATGAAATTCTACCTACATGTGATCTGTAGAAAACAGAGAAAAAACAAACCAAAAAGCATCTATAAACTTGAATTAAAAATGTGCCTTTTCAGTTCAAAGGGTTCCTCAGATGATGTTTTTCATAACTCTGGTTCTGCCTGGGACAGTCCTAATTGTGGAACAGAGTTTATGCATCACCCAGTTGAGGTCTGAGCTTCTCAGACCAGAAGAGGAATTCTTTCCAGCTGTGATGACTATGTTTAGGTCTCTCTTTCCACTGGAAGAACACCCATGGGTAGCATTGCTTTCCCCAAGCTGTTTTTAATGTCTCTCCTCACTTTCCAGGTTTTTGTGGTGATGTGCCATATTCTGACTACTCTCTCCTAGCTCAAGTGAATGCTCAAGCACAAAATATGCCACTGAGATCTGCTGTGATAGTGGAGGGCCTCCTGCACAGTGGCAGAAGAGGAGAATTTTTTTGTCCTTCATCTGTGCCTTTAAACACGGGAGTGAGAAGGAAATTTTCCAGGCTATTCATTTATAACAGGCAGAATGAGCTAGAAAAATGTCCTAGTTATTGCAAACCTGTGAGAAAAGGATGTGGTTTGAATATGACTGAATAAAAATGAGGGCACACAAACTCAGTGAAGAGAAGAGATGTTACAGTGCTTAACAATAATGGTTACAGTCTCATTTTCTGACAAACTGGAATAGAATATAATCACAATGTGAGCTCCATAATTAAAGCAAAGATAGCAGTGACATTTTTATTGTATATTTCAACTGCTGAGTAAGTTCCTTTTTTTCTATTTTACTTTTTTATTTTTTTAACTCATGAAGAAACTATTCATTTTTGCAGGCAGGAACAACCCAGCTAGTGAAACTCTTAATTGCATGCAGCTTTGTGCCAAGAAAAACTCCAAACCAGTGAGTCTGTTTTGTTAAGAAGCTGTGGTGAAACTCTGAGGTTTGGTTTTGAAGTGTAAATGAAGAGTAACAAGAAAAACAAAACAAAACAAAAATATTTCAAAATGCACTCAAAAAAACAGTCCCATGTTCTGCTTAGGGTCTGCATCCAGTTTAATTTTTAACAAAAATGCACTGGATTTTACAGTATTACTGAAAGAAAAACCAAATGGCAAAATGTGATAATGTTGGAATGAATACTAAAAGGAGAATTAATATGGAGACATCTTTTAACCAGAAATCAAATTAAGAATAACTAACTCAAACATCTCCTTTTAGATGCAAAAATATTCTTTGCCTATTTTATTCATTTATTCCAGTGCCTAGCTTTCTAAAAATTGAATTTATTCTCCAGCTGTGATATTAGTTTGTATTCTGCCATCAGTCATGAAAATATTTAGGTTACTATTGTCAGAAATTTTATTCCAAACTTGAAGACTTTCAATATATTCTATGCATCACATTTCTGTACTGACAACCATAGTTCTTTTACTTGCTTTTCTCAGTCCACTTTGCCCACAGGACTATTTTTACAGTTGTCCCTCCTCTGGGGTCTTTCTGTTTGAAATAAATGAGATTTTGGCATAAAAACAAACTTCCTTTCAAATACCCACAAACATATGCACAAAACACGTGGTCAATGTCTGAAAATTACAACTTCCTTCCAGTCTCAGATGAGGTCAGACATCTTAGATGAGAGAAGGAAGAAGGATAAGCAAAGATAAATTAAACACCCTGCATGATTTTATATGGAAAAGATGTAGCAGAAGTACAAAAAAGCCTGGACTTCTAAAGATCAAGCTCTTGTAACAATGATCCATGTAAAATTTTCACTGACTGGTCACACGTAATTGAAACTTGATGAAGAGATCTTCAGGTTTTCTAAGCTCTAGTGGATTGGAAACATCCTGAAAATACCTACAATACCTTTCGTTGTGATGTATTCTGCCCTTAGTTTAGAGTCTTTTTGAAATCAGTAATCACTTGCAAGTTAAAAAAGACAATGAATACAAACAAAGGTTTATATTGTCAGCTCAACAGACAGGGAAGATAAGTAAATTACTCTCCCAAGAAGTCTAAAAAACTTTGACTTTCAAAAGTATCTTCAGAATTGGGCTTCTTTTTGTCTGATTTCTTTTTTTGTTGGTTTGGGATTTTTTTTGGTTTTTATTGAGTTTTTGGTGGTTTTTAGATTTTTTTTGTTCGTTTCTTTTTGTTTTTGATTGAGGTCTTATTGTAGGAGATTTCTTTTACTTGTTTGTTTGCTTTGTGTGTTTTTGGTTTTTTTTGCTGTTTTGGCTTTGGTTTTGGTTTTGTGGTATTTCAGCAATTCTTAATGTATGGCAACAGGTTTTTCCTTTCTTAAAACCCCTTGAAAAATTCCCAATAAACGAATAAATCTGTCACATGAATTGATTTACTGCACAGCAAGCTCATGCTTTTAAAGATGTCTCTATTATAGGAAAATTAATTTCCCAAGCTAGTTAACACACTTCTAGTGAAAGCTTTCTACCCCAGCGAGTGCAATGAGCAACAGTACGCACACAGACACAATAGAAAGTTGGTCAAGCTGTGTTTTATTTACTATTTCCAAAGAACAACTTTATGTTGCAGCAGGAAAATATAGGTGCAAAATTCCTAGAACTGTCCAAACTATAATTCCATTTTTTCCTCTCCCAGTTGCTCAAAGACTGATGCGATGGTGCAAGAGCAAATGCTTGCACAAAGTTTTAATTTTTTTTTTTTTTTTTTTTTGAGTAAGCAAATAAGAATCTCCTAAATGTTATGGCCTCTTCTATGGCACAGGAGTATGTTGACACCATAGCTGAGTGATATGTTCCAAGTATTAAATATCTTTGTATTATATATATATATATAAAATGTATTCCAAACTTAAGCCCTTCATCTTCTTGCCCAGACTATATCAGATGATCTCACAGGAGAAATGCTATCCAGATTCATAGTATCACAGGTCAAAGGGAATATCTGGTGGTCAGGGTTCAAGGTAGCCTCACTAAATCAGAGCAGACAGGGCTATGAAGAGTCATGGCTGGAAAGTGTCCGAGGGCAAAGCTCCAGGACATCCCTGGGTGACATATGCCAGCAGTTCTCCCCTGGTGTGCGGAGAAAGATTTTCCTAATATCCAGTCTGAATATCCCAAATCACAAGTTATTATCCTTTCGTTTACTCCCTGTTGAAAGGAAAAAAAAAAAAAAAGAAAAAAAAAAAAGAAAAAAAAAAGATAAAAATCTTTATTACTTCCTGTGAAGGAGCTGCAAGGTGCAATTAGGTCAGCTCTTACTTCTTAACCAGAAAAGTTGTGAAACAGAGGAGTGAATGGCAATTCAGAGCAAATAACACTTCAGATAAAAAGTTTAAAACATCAGTATTGGAAAGAATTATGCCAAAACTGTAAGCATGAAAGATCAATGATCTTCATGGATTCATGTTGAACCCTCTTGACTCTTCTGTTTCCATCTGAGTAAACTGTTGCTTTTCCTTAAAGATGCATCACAAAACCTCAGGAGACCAAACCTCCTTCAAAACTTCTTCTAGCTGAGATGAAACCAGCTAAAATGCAAACCATGGCAGCTTCAGGAACAGTTTTTGTACAGATATTTCATATAATTTAACTTGTAACTAAGTTTTTGCCAGGCAGGGAGTTGACACTTTCTGGATTCACAGTTCAAGTTTGGTGATGTTGCTTTCAAGATCAGTGAATATTTTTCTTGAAAAGAGAGTGGGTCCTTCAGTAGAATCACAGACTCATGGAAGAGTTGGAAGAGAGCCACCAAGGTGATCCTTGTCTGAGGTTATCTGAAGTCCATGTATGTGCAGTCAGGACCTTGCTACTGGAAGAAAGGGACTGGTTGTAAATTCTGTTTAAATTTTTAAATCACAACTGTCACATGTGGAATTCACATTGCTTCTCATCTAATCCCAGCCTCAGCTTAAACCTACATCACAATTTAATCAGAACAGTTTTTGAACAGTTATTAGGAGTCAGAAGAAAACAACTGTTGTTGGTTAGTGAAGAACTCATCTCCACAATGTCAACAACATGTTTTGTATAATGGTTTTAAAATACGGCCAATGCCTTTTTGGTCTATGTTAAGCCCTATAAAATTAATAAAGTATGTTTCCACTGCTGTTAAATTAGTGGTGCAGTTTGCCTAATAAAATATGTTTTGCTGTCCTGGTTTTATGGGCGAAGTAATAAACTACTGTTTCTAAAAGCAGCTTGATACAGTACAAAAAGCCTTTTCAAGTTTCTACTTAGATTCTAGTCAAAAATAATAAGGCACAGATTATTTTTAGATTAAAGACCATATGTTAGACAATAGACATTTTGAAAAACACTGTAGTTTTCATAATTATGTTCAGGTGCTATTTTCATATTCTACCCTAGAATCATAAGGTATTCATTTGTCGTTTACAGGTGTAGAGAAGGAATATTGATACATATAATGTGCCAAAAAATGCAGAGAGCTGTTAATCTGCTGTGATTTGTTAGATTCTCAGCCAGTTCTTATTGCCCCCCTCTCCCCACTCCTGCAACAGAACAAGAGGCTATTTCCTTTTTTTCCTCTTGCTTCTGTTTTCTGATGCATTTTTCCACCTGTGTATTTAAAGACAAAAAAAAAAAAAAAAAGGGTGGAGGAAAAAAGTAACTAACTTGTGCTTTCTTCTCTTTTCCCAAAAAATAACAAAATCCATCAGTTAAAAAGAAAAAGCCAAACAAGATCTCCATAAAGAAGGAATAACAAAGAACAAATAACAAAGAATCTGCATTTACCTGGGACATTAATGATTTTTTTAACAAAGTGAACTCAAAAAGTGAATAATTCAAACAATATGGTGTCTAAACCTTGACAGACCCTGAACTTGGACTTGATAGAGACTATATAGGTCAATAGCTCTAAATCTTTCATAGCTGTGCTCTTGGTTATTCTCCTAAAAATTCATTCAGGTGTTGAATGAAATAAACAAGGGTGGACCTAACTAAACATCCTCAAGCTGGGGTCATTCTTGCTGTTCACCATCTTACACCTTTTCCTGCTTCCCATGGAGGAGTTTATCACCTTCAGTGTTGTGTGTTTAAGTAATATAAATAATTCCTTAAACAAATCACTCTCATATGTCTACTCAAGTTTCTTACACAACTAACTTCAGTTAGATTGGAGATGCTTAAGCAAATATATGCATATATATAGGCATATGCTCCTTTTAATGCATCTTTGCCTAAATATATGCCTAAAATATATGCAGTCTCCTAGGGGATTTAAACACCCTTATGTGCAGTTCTTTATTGATTCATTTGCAGTTAATCAACAATTAAGGCTAGTTTTGTGAAAGTATTCAAGAGGATTTTTGCTTGTTCACTTGGTTGTTTTTTCTAGGTAACACTATTTCAGCCAATCAATTGGAACATTTTGATCTTTCTCCAAATTTTCCTTGACATTTTGGATCATAATTTCAAATTTCTTGTGGAAATTTTAAAAGACTGAGAAAAGAAGTACATCTTAACTTGTAAGAGGTTTGTATCTTTTATGACACAAGGGATCACCTGCCAAAATAAAAATACTGTGTGGCAATAAGAAAAAAAAGTTAAAAAAATAACAACTTTCAGTCCAGGATGAAAAAGGACAGGACAAGGAAACCTATGTGATTTTTTTGACTGTTTGTTTAATTTTATATATTTTCCCTCATTCAGAATTTTGTGCAGATGATAAGTTAAATTTGCCTTGAATTGGTTTGGTGATTTAAGAGGCTTTCCTTAAGGTGTGAGATGGCTGTGCATGGGCTTTTCCCAGGTTTCACAACTGAGAAACAGCCTTTTATTTGGTGATAAAATCAAAAGTGTTCCCTGGCCAGCAGAATATAGAGTACCTTGTTGCAATGATTTCCAAATTCTTATAACCACTTAAATACTAGACCCTTGTCTTTCTCCAGAAAGCCCTCTCAGCCTACTGTGCAAGACTTCTCTGAAATATGGAAGACAGGATAACAATTTTTTTTTTTTAAAAAAGTGAGGTTTTGAACTTAGTTTAACACTGTCTATTATGTTTTAATCATTAGATTATCAAATAGAATATAACCAATATTTTCAGACCTCTTGCAAGTTTTTAATGTGGGTTAGGTGATGAACTATATTTCTGTTACTCTTGGCAACCCAAAAACAAACATTTAGCTCCATAACAGATCTAGCTGATGAGGGAAAAGGTGAATCCTTAGGCGACTGCAAGAGGTTAGGGAATCAGTGTTCTTTTTTCAAGGATTTCTGTGTTGTCTAAAATAAATAATATTTAAAATAATTTTATTCACATTAACAATATAATACTAAATTCAATTTTTTAAAAATCATGAGGCTTATATTTGTTCAAAATAATGAGTGCAAGACATTCACTCTAATGTTGATAATGTTTAAGAATAGTGTTTCTTCAGGTGTAGCATCCGTGGAGTGCTGAGATGTAGCCACTGTCTGTGCCAGAAATTCTGTAAGAGTAGGACATCAAAGTTCATCAGGTCTGACTTTGCAAATAGCCTTTCAGTGGTGCTAAATCTAGCACTGGATGATACCCAAAAAGCATCAATATGAATATCAACCTAAGTTTTTCCTTAAAAAAATCCCTTTTTCAGGCAGGTTTGCAGAATACTTACCAAGATGGGAATGAGTTGAAAATACTCAATTAAATATCAGGAAATTGTTGCAACACCACTCACTACCTGAATGATGTGTTTGAATTGCATATTTTTTGACACTTAAAAGCAGAGGTAAAAGGTCAGGTCTTTTCCTGGAGATGGAGTGTCAATTTTCCTAAGGAATATTCAGAGGAGGAAGTCTGTATTACTTCTCAATCTAGACCTTGAGAAAAGAAGAAAATGTATGAAATTTGCATTGCTCACTTTTCAGAAAGAATTAGATAGTTTCCAGAGGGACCTTGCAAATATCTTTTACTGTTTCCTTCCTTTAGAAATTTTATTTCCAATTTTATGAAGAAGTATCTTATCCTGACCTTTGTTGGATTAAAGTTTAGACTAAACATTTTAAATAATAAAGAGTTCTCTGAAGTTGTTTTTTAAAAAACATTGAGAACTTCTTTTCCTAGGGATCAGTGAGCTGTGAAACTCTTTATGAAACTGTGTCTTGAGACCTTTGTGTGCTTTTGTATGTGTTAATGAAGTGTTATGTGGAATGAAGAAGGAAATGAGATGAAAATTAGGACCTGAAAATACTTACGTGTATTATAAACACTGACAAGATATTTAAAGATCTGTATTGCTGGGTTCAGTTATGTGTAGAAAAGTTAAGCTGACTGTGATAGATTGGCATTTAAGAAAACAAAGAGAAACACCTAAGGAAGTTAAAACTGCTGGAGGCTGATGGGATTTTTTCTCCCAGCCAACAGCTGGCCATTTCTAAGAATTGACAGCAGTTTTAACCATTGAAAAGTGAGATCAACCTGTGATCACCACCTTAAGACCTAAGCCTGGGAGTTTCTTTGTCTCTTTGTTTCCTGGCTGTGAAAGGTAACAGAGCTCCGGCCTCCCGTTCCCTGCCCAGCCCATGTGGCCCGGGCAGGGGCTGGGCTGGGCCCAGCGGCTCCCGGCCGGGAGATGGGGCCTGCGGGGCTTGCCCCGGGCTCTGGCCGGGCCAGGCCGGTCCCTGGCTCGGCTGCAGTTTTTTGCTGTGACTGAATTTACCAGAGACTGCCGAGTAAAGAAAGGGAAAAAGCTCTGGACCTGCAGCAGGATGAGACAGCGACCACACTCTCCAGAGCAGCCATGAAGAATCTTCTATCGAAGACAGCTCCAGCCACTGCTCCGGCAGAGATCACAGAACCATCTACAAAGCCTGGGCAAGATTTTAACCTTTTCATTACCCAGATGAGACTTGCATATTAATCCTTTTTCCCAGAGAAAGAAAAAGATAGTAATAAACATGTAAAGAGACGTTGTAAACTATCAGAGACAGTAAAGAAAATAATTAAGCTTCAGAAAAGGTAGAGAATAAGGAGATGCTTTAAGTAAGTTGAAATATTTTTCTGTTAAGGCTATGGAGATGGACAATAATGTTCTGAAAAAAACTCCTTTAATTCATGAAAGAGTATATTGGGAGGAATAGAGTAGTTCAAAGTTGGGATTTTGAGCAAAAGGTGGAGTAATTATGATACAGTGAGGTGCTGGAACCGAGGGGGAGAAATAATAGTTGAAGATTTGGGGCCATTGTAGAGGCAAAAAACTTCTGTTTTCCAGGGAATCTCACAGAGACAAATGAAGAGAACTTTTGCCTTTGAATAACTCATCCTTAAAAATGACATCCCTAGACTCATTGATCCATAACACACCTCAGAGTGATGTGAAATGGGAGGAGTGAGCTCTGATGACAGGATTTCCAGGCAGCTGGCATCAGAGAAATAGAAAGCTATAACAGAAATAGCTTTCTTGTGAGAAACTCCATAGATTAGCAGAAGAAGACTTCTGTTTCTCTACAAAGACTGATGAAAAGACTCTAGCAGGAATTAGGACTGTTTTAAACACTAAAGTTCCAAAGTTTTTTTCTCTATGTTGTCATATGAACGAGGGAATGGTTAAGTAGTGGGGAATAAAGGGGTTATCTAGAGGTTTATTCTGGTGTTCTTATTCTTGTAGTTTTGTTAATAAACTTTCTTTATTCCTTTTAAGATTTAAGCCTGTTTTGCTCTTGTTCTAATCCCTATCTCACAGCAAAAAATAAGTAAGCTTTCTAGTAATTTTTTAGTTACTGCTTTAAAACCACGACACTGACATTTATTTTATGTTGTCCATTTGAAACTTAGATCCTTCAAGATTTTCATTGATTTCATTTTTGTTGCACTTTACCATCCGCTGTATTATTAGAACAATTGTGTATAGCTCCAAATAGCTCCTGCAGCAAAGCAAGAGAAGAAACACATTTTGCTCCATCTAAAGCTTCTCTTCTCAGTTATGTTTGCCAAAAGGTAAGCCTTACTTCTATACGGTGATCTCAGCATCTTTAAGAGGAAATTACAATTACCAGGCAGTGAATAAGCAGTAGCTGGAATAAAGGAAGAGGTGGCTTGGTGAGAAAGATAACACACTGCTTCTTCACTCTTGAATAAAACAGATCAAACAGTGGGAGATTAATTCTTGCTTTTGAATAAAGGCACTGGACTAATTTCATTTAAGTTGGGGATTACAGTTTCCAGATTTTTCTGGTATTTTACTCCATTTCAATGTGGTTGGAACTGGAGACATGGAGTGGAGGCTGGCGAGCAGGTGTCAGGTATGGCAGTTGTATTCCCCAGCTTCAAAAGAGCAGACCAGGTCTGTGAGCAGTGGTGTTTTTATACTGTAGGCAGAGCATTAGGACACTCTCTTTATGCTTATGATATCACTTTATCATATTTAGTTGTGTGGAAGTTCTGTGTGCATGACTCCAAGGCTTGAGAATGCTGGGAATGATGAGGAGGATGTCACACTGAAGCAATGCCTGGACCTCTTCAAGAACCACCCTTATGTGGCTTCAGAAATGTGTTTTACTTGCCTCCCATGAAATAGAGGTTTCTAACCTGCAGATACACTTCAGATGCTAAAATAAGTGAGTTGCATCTCTGAACTGTTGAGAATACTGTATTTTTTAACTCAAATTAATGACAGCTCTTGGCTTGTGGCAAATAAACCATTTAAAATTCTAAATTAGTGGATTTTGAAGATTGCTTTCAAGAATCCCTTAAAATAAAAAAATCACAGAAAATTAGTCAAAATTCGTTACGATTCTGTTAATTGCTGTCTGTGTCTCGGTGAAAAGTTACTAGATACCTCTGAATTTCACAAAACAACATGAATTTTAGACTAAATTTTAGTATGTCCGACATTTTGTACATAGCAAGCTTTCTATTCATGTACTCATTCCTGCCTTTAATAAAAGTGGTTCAGTTGTCAAATTAATGAGCAATATTTCACCACATGACTTAGATGAACACTACACAACATGAATAGCAAATTATCAAAGTGTACTGTTCATATGCAAAACCAAGATGGAAAAAAAAAGCATCTAATTACTCATTGTAATAATTATAATTATAAGACTGACTTGGATGCATGATTGATTTGTGACTTGTTCATACACACAAAATCTTTCAATCATAACACAGACACTCAAGTATGCAGATTTTATATGACTGTATAGATTAAATATAGAGATGAATGAAGAAAATATGAAAAATCACCAGAATGTGTCAAATATTTCATTAAATTACATTACTTTTTCAGTGTCACTCTTGAATGAAAACAATTTGAACCACCTTTTCCTCAGAAAATCTTCCAGTCAGTAAAGAAACATCTAGAAAAGGGCAGAAGTAGACATGTTTCAGCTGCATTGCCAAACACACTGCGCTTTCCTTTCTTCAAGGAAAACCAGTAACAAGTACCACACAACATCAAAGTGATCATGCTAATGAGATGATGTCATGCTCATTGTAAGATCATTATCCCAAGAACTATGTTAATACATTCAATAAGCCTCCTGTGAACAGTGTGTGGTGGCCGCCCTCTTGGTTGGTACAGCAGCAATTTAAACAGGGACAGCCAAAGATAAACACCTAATTTGTCACTTGGTGACCTGGGGTTTCACCGCTGGGGATGTAACAAGGCGAGGTCGACAGAGAGTGGGGCTTGTAAGGAGGCCTGAATGAGCACTGGGCCTGTCCATGGAGCAAGAACTTTCAACATTTTAAAAGACAGCAAGCATCAGGAGGAGAAAAAAAAAAACCAAAAAAACCCAAAAAAACAAAAAAACAAAAAAACAAAACAAAAAAAAAAAAAAACAGGAGAAGGAAAAGGAAAAGGGAAAAAGGAAAAAAAAAAAAAAACTGAAAAAGGAAAAAAAGAAGGAAAAAAGGAAAAAAAAACAAAAAAGCAAAAAATAAGAAAGTGAAAAGTGGGAAGGCGCAGGAAGGGAAGGGAAGGTGCGGGAAGGTGCGGGAAGGGAAGGTGCGGGAAGGGAAGGTGCGGGAAGGGAAGGTGCGGGAAGGTGCGGGAAGGGAAGGGAAGGGAAGGGAAGGGAAGGGAAGGGAAGGGAAGGGAAGGGAAGGGAAGGGAAGGGAAGGGAAGGGAAGGGAAGGGAAGGGAAGGGAAGGGAAGGGAAGGGAAGGGAAGGGAAGGGAAGGGAAGGGAAGGGAAGGGAAGGTGCGGGAAGGGAAGGTGCGGGAAGGTGCGGGAAGGGAAGGTGCGGGAAGGGAAGGGAAGGGAAGGGAAGGGAAGGGAAGGGAAGGGAAGGGAAGGGAAGGGAAGGGAAGGGAAGGGAAGGGAAGGGAAGGGAAGGGAAGGGAAGGGAAGGGAAGGGAAGGGAAGGGAAGGGAAGGGAAGGAAGGGAAAGAAGGGAAAAAAGGGAAGGGAAAGAAGGGAAAGGAAAGAAGGGAAAGGGAAAGAGATGGAGAAAAATCACCAAGTAAACTCAAGCAGCTTTTCTGACAGTTTTTTTTTTAAAGGCTTTTTTTTTTGCCCCGTTAATATTTAGTAAATGATACAATCACACTTACTCTTAAACAATGAAATGTGCTTACATGAAAATACTGTGGGGTTCATCTAAAAAAAATTGTTAAAATACATTCTGCTTGCAATTTCTTTTCTATTCCTTTCAACAAGCCTTGAGAAAAGTGTCTCAAGAAAGAAACCACTTTTTTTTCTGAAAATAATCCATAATTAAAGAAAGTTATTTATTTAAAAATAACTTGAATTGGTCTCTCTGTAAAACAATCTTTAGTGAGCTATTAGTCTGACAAAAAATTGGTGTTGAAAAAATACTTACATATTTTCTGAATCTCAGTTTCAGTAATCATGCAAGTAATCAATATTTGTTTCTTCTCTCCAGTCAATCTGTGCCCTGAGTACTTTGCTAGGTATTACAGACTGGAAAGTCTTACCCTTAAAATCTTAATAGGAGGACAAAGAAATATATTAGGTACCCATGGCTGCAGGAGGTTTTTTTTTTTAGATATGTTTCACACTTTTGCAATAAAAAAAGCCAATATATTTCTCTGCCCATCGGTGTTTGGATACAATAGAATCTGTCTGTATTTGAATCAAAGTAAATGAGAATTAAACTGGGCTTTTAGTCCTTCTATTCAGCTTTAAAACTGACAGGCCTACAGAACATACAGTATGATTTTCTTTTATAACTGAATAGTAATCTCTTCCAACACTTTATACATGAAATTCTACCTAGCTATTGGAGCAGAAATTTATTAAGAGAGGAAATGAATAAAAACAACAACATCACCAAAACCTTTCTTCACCTCCCCACAGTTAATGGGATTATTTCCATTGCACCTATGCATTAACCTTGCACTTTTCTTTCACGTATTTCTGTGCTATTTTGTACATTCAAGTTGTGGTGGAAGCAAAATGTTTAGTCTCACTGGCAAAGAGAATGGAGAACAGGATAATCTCAGTATTTTTGCACTCTGCCCCTTCAGGCCTAAGAGTGGAGGACACTAATAGAAGAAAGAAAAAACACTCCATCAATAACTGAAAGTGATGTTATGCAGTGCTCCTGTCTCAACCCCTCCCTTTGGCATGGACTGTGCCATGGAGAAAGCATGCTGAGCCAGGCTTAGAACAGCAAATCTGTTGTCCCAGAGACAGGCCTGCCTCTTCTGCCTCTTTGTGCAGGGCTTTTATCCTGCTTACTGGTCTGAAATTCTTCTCTATACCACCAGCCTGCAAACAGGAGCAAATTCCTTCCTAACACTGCTGAGTAAGATGGCATGTGAAAGCAGATATCAAAGTTTAGGTGCTTAACTTCATTCTTAGTTATCTGATGCTATACCTGACTGACCTGCCCAGGTTAAAAGTATAATTGTCTTCACCCAGTAAGGTGAGAGAAATCACTCTAGGAGGTCATCATCCTGCACGCATTCAGAACAGCTTACAGGATACAGTGAGCAGCCCTTGGAAGTTATTGTCTTTCATTCCCAAAATTAGAGATGGTCACTACACCAGCCACAGCTCAAGTTTCTGACTCTGTGGAAACCATTTGTGTGAGATTAAGCTGGTACCTTAAATTGTACATAAACAAGAAAACCAGGTTCTATACACTGGGGAGATTGTATTATGAAATTATTAAAATGCTATATAAAAATATTAACAGAAAAAGAGCATGGCCACATATATGGGTGAAATGGGAAGACAGGGAATTGCATCATCCACAGCAATGGAAACAACAACAGCTTTTACTTATCTGTATTAAATAGACATGAAAGTAGCAAGGAAAATAAAATTAAAAAGTGAAAACATGAGGTTATATAAAAGCTTTGTAAACTGGAAGATCTTAGGAGTCTTATCCAATGAAAAAGAAAAAAAAAAACAACCAAACTGTGAAGGTAAATAATAAACCTAACCTAAAATATTCTTCTCATTTGAATCAAAATTACATATTTATGAGTGAGCAAAGATAAAATATTTTACCAACATTAGTCCACTTTGATGCATTTTTTCAATGTTTTTTTCTGTCAGACTTTTTTAGAATTTTTGTCCTCTCATCACCCTCAGCTTCCATTTTAGTTTTCAAATTATGTGTCTGTATATTGGGTTTGTATGGTCAGGTTTTGGTACCTTCTGGGAGAAGCTGCTGGAAGCTTCCTCTGTGTCCAGCAGGGCCAAAGCCAGGCAGCTCCAGGATGGACCCTGACCAAAACCAAGCCAATCAAGATTGATAGCAATGCCTCTGTGATAACATATTTAAGAAGGAATAAAAGATATTGTGCAGAGGTATTTGTGGTCAGAGAACAGTGGAGTGAGAACGTGTGTGAGGAGCATCCCCGCAGCCAGACAGGGCAGGGCAGAAGGAGGGGCAGGAGCTGCTCCAGGCTCTGGAGCTCAGATTCCCCTGCAGCCCCTGGAGCAGCCCATGGTGAGGCAGCTGTGCCCCTGCAGCACAGGGAGGGCACGGGGGAGCAGAGATCCAACTCAGCCCCTGCAGGAGCCCAGGCTGGAGCAGGGGGATGCCCAAAGGAGGCTGGGACCCCATGGGAAGCCTGTGCTGGAGCAGGGTCCTGGCAGGACCTGTGGACTTGTAGAGAGAGGAACCCAGGATGGAGCAGCCTGTTCCTGAAGGACTGCAGCCATGGAAGACTGAGCCACGCTAGAGCAGTTTGTGGAGAATTGTAGCCATGGGATGGACTCATGTCAGAGCAGTTCATGCAGTAGCCTCCTGTGGGAGGTATCCCTCATTGGAGCAAGGGAAGGACTCCTCTCCCTGAGCAGCAGCAGGAACAAATGTGATGAACTGACCATAACCCCCATTCCTATCTCCCTGTGGTGCTGGAGGGGAGGAGGTAGAGCCTGCAAAAGAGCAGGGGGGTGGAGGAAGATGTTTTTAAGATTAATTTTATATCTTATTATTTGCTTTTATTTTGTTGGTAAGAAATTCAATTAATATACCCCAGTTGAATACATTTTCCTTGTGATGGTATTTGATGAGTAATTTCTCTGTGTCCTTAACTCATAAGACTTTTTATATTTTCTCTCCCCTGTCCAGATGTGGAGGAGATTGAGAGAGCAGCTTTGGTGTCTGACATCCAGCCAGGGTCAACCCACTACTCTCTGGTTTTGATTAACAACAAAACAAAAGCACAAATATTTCCTACTTGGTCAAAATCAGAGTGAACAAAACATCAGAAGTGCATCTGTGTGAATAGAAACTTTCAAGTTATATTTAATATATCAAGCTGTGAATTTTTTGCCTCATAAGCAATTCAGTGCTGATTCACATCACCTGAAACTTTAACCCCAAAGCTGATGAATGAGTTGTCTTTTAAACCTTTTTGCTCTTATTCAAATTGGATACGTTATCATGAATTTGAGACTTTCAAACTTCAAATACTTGTCATACTTCAAATCTCTGAAAGCACATCAAACTCCAAAGGTTGCCTTGAACCCCATTAATCTGTTATCAATAAACAGGATTTTATTTCCTTCTATGGAAAAATTATTAGTGATCCTTGTAGAAGACAGAAATCGAGATCCTTGCAGAAGACAGAAAACTGATTTTAGGAACAGCTTGACCTCTCTTCTTGCTGAAAAGATGAACCTGGCATGCTGGCACAGAATTCTCTTTGCTTTGGGGAAAAAAAAAAAAAAAAAAAAAAAAAAAAAAAAAAAGTGTTCCAAAAGACTGTTCCTTTTAGAGGAAAAGGGAACATGGGACAATGGTAAAGCACCATGTTTTGGGAGATTCACTGCCCAAGACAGACATTACTGGAAAGAATAAGGCCACAAATACTAGAACCAAAAAAAAAGTGAAAAAAAAAGTGAAAAAAAGAGAGAGCATATGAATAAAGTGCAGGTAGCTGAAGAAAAAAGCTATAGACTGATAATAACCCATCAGTAAAATAGCAACAACTGTCCTTAATAATAGAGGTAAGTATAAAGACTACACCCTTTTTGCAAGTATGAGTTACTCTTTAGTGCCTGCATTTAACAATTTCCTTGTCCCAATTACATACTTTAAAAATTAATTGAGCACACCCAATTTCCTGTCTCTCTGCTGTCACTGCATCACTGTTGCATGAGGTACCTGTTTATAGCTAAATGTCCATCTTACCCAGGGCTTTAGGGTAGCATGGTTATAAATTTTAATCGAAGCTGTGAGAAAAATGTGAAACAAACCCCATTCATTATGATTTTCCTGTTTTGTTTTGTTTTGTTTTTTCAGTACTCTCAATAAAAAAAGAATCTACATTCAAAGTTCAAACTTTGCAGTTTGCAGCTAAATGAACAGAAGCAAAGGTTTTTCGGGAGAAAATTAACTGATGAAAATTACTATGGCAAAGTGTACAAGGTAATAGCAAGAAGATTCAGATTTTGGGGTCTGTGCTGTTACACTATGAAACATAGCACGTTGTAAATGTTTAAAGGAAGACAGGAGTTCCTCCATCCATGTTCAACAGAGTTCATTAGTTCTTTCACAAAAATACAAACTCATGGCTATAAAGCTCCAGAGGGGAGCTGACTAATGTTAACATCCATGTGTCTGGGTTATATGAGCAGTGTTCAACAAGACCACACACACCCATGGCTCTAAAAGTAGTTTCCCATATGGAAAATTTGGTTGGATTCAGCTCCAGATAAAGAGACCTCCATTCAAAGTGGTCTGTGAAGTTGGGGAGCAAGGAAAGTTTACCAACCTCCATGATTTCCACTGATCTTTCAATTTTTTGTTGACATACAAGACTAGAACACATTGAAATGCCCTTAGTTTTCCTTACTAACATGCCATGACAGTCAAGGAGATGCATGAACTTAATTCATGGTCAGGACACCCACAGTGGGACTCATCACCCATTTTTAGATCTCTTAGGTGGATGTCTATGAATCCGACTGTTAATGTAGGGGGATATTCAGGTAAGGTATCTTATATGTTCACCCTCTTCAACCTGGCCATCAGATTCATGAATGGCTACACATTCAATGGATTTTGGTAGCTGACATGCAATCTTCTGTGAAGACAAATGCTTGCTGAGATGTGATGACACTGACAGTTTATGTAAAGATTTTAGCTAACCCTGTAACACTCCAAATCATGCTAACAGACCAGTTAATGTAGCTGCATGGAAATGTGGCCAGCAGGATGAAGGAGGTGATTCTGCCCTGCTGCTTCCCTTTGGTGAGACCCCACCTCCAGTGCTGCATCCAACTCTGGGGTCCCAGCACGGGAGGGACATGGATGTGATGGAGCAAGTCCAGAGGGGAGGCTGCCAAGATTATCAGAGGGAGGAAGCACCTTTGCCATGAGGAAAGGCTGACAGAATTGGGATTGTTCATTCTGGAAAAGAGGAGGTTTTGAAGTGTCCTAATTGTGGCCTTCCAGTACCTGAAGGGAACTTATAGGCAAGATGGAGCAAGATTGTGCACAAGGGCAGATAGTGATGGGATGAGACAAGCTGTGTTTAAATTGAAATGGAATAGATTCACATCAAAAATTTGGAAAAATAAATTCTTTTCTGTGACATGATGAGGCACAGGGTGCCCAGAGAAGCTGTGGCTGCCCCATCCCTGGAAGTCCAAGGCCAGGTTGGATGAGGGCCAGACCAACCTGGTCCAGTGGAAGGTGTCCCTCTCCACAACAGAGCTGTTGGAAGTAGGATGATCTTCAAGGTCCCCTTCCAAGCCGAATCATTCAATGATTCTATTTTATTTTCCCCCAAGAAGTCCAAATAAGAAATTATTTGAGACACCAGAGCCAAAGGAAGAGGTTTTATTCCTGAGTAATATACATATTTGTCATCAATGGCTTTTACACAGATTTTAAAAGATGTCTTCAGCTGAACTGTCCCATGGATTCCAAATATCACAGATTCCAGATTTCTTATCCTCTCCCTCTGGGGGTGAGGTGGCACAGACTAGCTTTCCTGCTAAGAAAATAAAACAAAAATTATGGAGCCACTTGAAAAAGAAAAATGGGAGATTAAAGCATAGTAATAATGTAGCTTGAGAGGGCAAACAATATAAAGAAATTCTGCCTTGCTCTCTAACTGCACAAAGCACATTATGATCAGGATATTCTATACTTTTGGGCTTTGGGAAAAGCAGGTCATTCCCTGAATAGCAGAATGAATGAAACCTAATTTCTTACGTTTGTTCTGCTTGAAATTAAGTTCTCTAAGACCTAATCTTGTGCAAATTATGACTGATAATTTTTGTAATTTCCTGTTTACTTCAAAACTTGCCTGAAATTGACTTTATTTCGAGGCCTAATAAAAATCATGCCTATAAAATATACAAGAACACTGCTCCTTTGTTAAATATAACCAAAACTCAAATATTGCTTCAGTATACTCAATATCAAATATTTCCAGTGCTACTGTAAAGGAGCAGAAAGAAAGACACACAGATGCAGATACACTGACATAGACACATGATTGTAAATGCTTTATTTCCTTTGGGAATTAGGTCCACATTGCAGATATGAGTCAGAGATCTTTCCTCTTCCTCTGATCAGATTTGCTCACATCTTTTCAATTTGTCTGTTATTGCTGTCCCCAGAAACAAAACACAGCTTTAGCTGAATTGAGAGCCACAAGCTAGTGTGAAATTTAAATAAAGTTATCTAATATTGCTGGTGGTCCTCTCTTGAAATGAGTTTGTATGATGAATCCAATGCGGTATGTGTGCCTGGACTGCCTAGAACCATCCCATTTCTCCCACCACAAATTTAAACACTCTAAAATTTAGAAATTTAATTTTCATTTATGCTTTGTTAAATTTCTTGCTACAAAGTGTTCATTTAGCAAGAATAAGATTTACAGATACCCTACTGGTAATAAGAAACACCAGCTTTTGTTGAGAAAATCAGAATATAATTGTTACCTAGGGTATTTCAAAACAGCACACAACAATTAAGTTTTGAAATAACCTAACTGCCAAGTACATCTCATTACTTCAGCATAGCCAGTAGCGCAACAAGAAAAGGGTTAAATATGATTACAGTAGCATAACAAAATCTGTTTCTTCAGAAGACGGCAACTTTGTTTCTTTCTATCAGATGTATTTTTACCAACCTGATGTTCCCTCCAGGACCTACCAAAATTCTGTGAAAGTCCAGAAATTGGACATCTAGTTTTTCTTAGTGTTGGGGAAATCGTATTTATGTTCTTGTACTTATCTGAAGCCAAAGTTACTGGCTTCTCCTATCTGTTTGTGGCAGTTCAGGGGGAAAGGACAAAAAAGAAAAGCAGGGTTAGGTGGAAGGAAGTGCGGAAGGAAGTGCAGACCGAAAGTCTGGAAGTGTGGAAAGAAGGAAGTGTGGAAGGGAAGAAGGGAAGGAAGGAAAGGAAGGAGGGAAAGGAAAGAAAGGAAAGAAAGAAAAGAAAGGAAAGGAAGGAAAGAAAGGAAGTGCAGAAGTAAAGGAAATGCGGAAGTAATGGAAGGAAGGGGAGGGAAGGGAGGGAGGGGAGGGAGGAAGGCAGGAAGGCAGGAAGGCAGGCAGGAAGTGGCGGAAGGAAGGAAGGAAGGAAGGAAGGAAGGAAGGAAGGAAGGAAGGAAGGAAGGAAGGAAGGAAGGAAGGAAGGAAGGAAGGAAGGAAGGAAGGAAGGAAGGAAGGAAGGAAGGAAGGAAGGAAGGAAGGAAGGAAGGAAGGAAGGAAGGAAGGAAGGAAGGAAGGAAGGAAGGAAGGAAGGAAGGAAGGAAGGAAGGAAGGAAGGAAGGAAGGAAGGAAGGAAGGAAGGAAGGAAGGAAGTGGCGGAAGGAAGGAAGGAAGGAAGGAAGGAAGGAAGGAAGGAAGGAAGGAAGGAAGGAAGGAAGGAAGGAAGGAAGGAAGGAAGGAAGGAAGGAAGGAAGGAAGGAAGGAAGGAAGGAAGGAAGGAAGGAAGGAAGGAAGGAAGGAAGGAAAGCTTCTAAGGTTATTTTTCTCAGACTTTATAAACATGATTAGGAATTATTATTTAAAAATAAATACATACATGAGGAAAAGGTACACAGTACATTTTTGTACAGGAGAAAAGTTATTTGAATGTGATCTGGCTCAGATATTCAGTAAGAATGGCAAAGGAGGGCTACATCTTAAAGAATCATATTGCATAGAAAAATATCTTTAGACAAGTGCTAGGAGGGAAAAAAATACAAACAACCTAGAAAGAGAAAAGACTGGACTGAATAAAAGGAGAAAAGGCTGTGCTTAGTGTCACTGAATTCAGTAAGTGATTACACGACACAGGGTTCATTCAGGACCTAGCGAGTGATCTACAGCCTGTGTTCTGCAGGAGGTCAGAATGGAGATTAAAGTGACCTTTTCTAGCCTCAAATTCCATGAATCCAGTTCTGAACCCAGGGTCCCAATGGAAACAAAGTGACGATATAGAGTCTTTGGAGTAAGCTAACCTACGCTTGATGGATGGTTTTACTTTTTTATTTCCATAGAGTCCCCCACCATATTACTCACACAAAACAACTTTCTCACTTGTGACATTCAAAACTTTTATAGAAAAAGGAGCAATGGGCATACATAACTGCAAGTACCTCCAGGTAGGAAATGAGAAAAGGTTTTAAAACTACTGGGAGATAGAGTTTCTGGAGTAATTTAAAAAACAAAACAAACCAAAAAAAAAACCCAAAAAAAACCTAAGTGGTACAGGAATGCACTTGAAGATGGAACTTCATATGTTCACTGGCAAAACAGGACAGTATGATCTGCAAGAGTAGGCTACTGGACTAAGCAGTTGAGAAGATTTGTTCAAGCTTTATTGCTTATGTTCCTAAATCTTTGTTAATGACAGTATAGATATTCCGGTGTCACTTAATGACTGAGGCACAGAAAAAGTTTTCAAGGTGAGCTAGCTGGATTCTGCATGAGCAAGGAATGCCTTAACACATTCATTTTAAAACTCACAGTGGAAGAGACAAAGCTGCATGGGTTGTGTGAAACAGCAAATCCCACCTTCAGGTATTGTGTACCCTCTCTTTTCAGTCAGCTGTCTTCATGACCCCATATTTAAGAGGTAGTCACTCACTGGACTAGGTCCAACAGCCTCAATTTCTGCTCTGAATTCACCTCTGTACTTTCACACCAGGATAGACTGAGAAAATATGGGCATAGAGAGGGTTAATCCTGAAAGACTACAAGGGGAAAAAAAAAAGGCCTGTGTAGAGTGGGAAATTAGTCAGCAGAGACCTGACAAAGTGCTTCCTACACATGCTGTTCTGTCAGGCTGCACAGCTTCTTCTGCTTCAGAGGTAATTACATAGATTTTCTGTCTTGTACTTGCAAAAACACAGCACAGCACTCCACCACTGCTTGTAGCTCAGTGCTTCAGGGCTCCAGCTGCATGGGGCTGGAAAATGTTTACACAATTTCTTTTAAGATTTTTAAACCACAGTAAGGGATGTGGCTAACTCTTCATCTGAGGGGGCATATGAAAGAGTCCCCTCTGTAGCTGGGCTAGGTTGAAGGGAATGACTTCCTTGCAAGGGAGTGTAATTATCTCTCTCTCAAGGAAATGGCTTCCACCACACAATAAATCAAACAATAAATGTTTCTGAATGTTTTAACTAGAGAGGACTCAAAAGAATTTGGACATTGATCCAGATTTCAAATTCTCACTGTTTCAGATCCAGAATCCTGATCTTAAATCCATTGCCAATTTTGTACAGTAGCTTTCTGGGGCCCATTAAGAATTGCATCCATTCTTTTTGAATTGACACTTGCACAAATATACATATTCAACATATATCAAGGTGTTTATCATTAAAAATAATATCTGTGAATATATATATTCCTCCCTCATTACTTTGAACTGCTTCAATAATTTTGTGGTTAACGCAGTACTGAGATGAGTATTTCAGATAATCTATAAATTCAGATTTAAACATTAAAGCCAATGCTTGCAAAATTTCATTAGATGTTGGGAATGGAATCTCCAAATTTTTTTTCAAAAGACATTTCTATAGTTCAGTAAAAATGTAATGTATGTTTCTAACATGGAACTCCTTGTGGTATGATCTAGCAGCTTAAAAATGTTCAACTCTATGTACTAGTCTTAAGACAATGATGGAAACTACAGAAATAATAACCATAATAGTAAAAAAAAATAATAAAAAACCCCTAAAATACAAGGTGAAAATTACATAGAAAGCCTAGCTAATCACCTTGAGATGGGAGGAATTTATTTTCTGTTGCCTATGACACACTGTCCTCTTTATAAAAATTTCCAGGCACCCCCTGCCTATGTTTCCATATCTTCACTGTTAGAAACTCATTGCAGTTTCTTTTGCTCCATCTTCTTTCAGCTGCCAAATGGAATTGCCCCTTATCCATAATGCAGACTCTTTTTCCTTTGTGGCACTGCCTTCAGATTGGCTGAAAAAGTCTCCATCTTTCACTCATCCTTCTCTCTCTTTGACTAAAAATGTCTGTATGTTTCCATACTTGTCAAGTTTTCCAGACTATTGACTACTCTTGAAATCTCACAAAACCCACTTAAAGTCAGTTTCCTGAGCTGTAACACTGAAATCAAGTAGATAAATGAAAGTGTACATTTTATTTTAAAATAATATAAATCATAGGGAATTCTAATTTTATTTGGGTTTTTTTTTTGTTTGTTTGTTTTTTTCTTGTTTTGTTTTGTTCTGGTTTTTTTTTTTTTTTACTCATAAAAAGAAAAGTTGTGGATAATTTGTGGCAGTGGAGCCCTGGTTTGTTTCCTAAGTATTTCTTCAATGAACACTGCAATTTTTTGCCTTGAGTTGCATCTTCACTATAAATTCAGAAGTAGATTATCACAGTTTTTATTTAATTTACACAGAGTCCCAAAATGAGTCAGGTTAAAAGAGACCACAAGCTTTGGAGTGATCTGGTCCAACCTCCCTGCTCAAGCAAGGTCATCCCAGAACATATTGAATAGGATTGTGTCCAGATAGTTCTGGAATATCTCCAGGGAGGGAGACTCCACACCCTCTCCGGACGGGCTGTTCCAATATGTGGTCACTTGATACTTATACTTAATTTTCAACCCTAGAGGAAGGAATATATAACTAAGTGCATCATAAAAACCTGAAATATTGAAAGCATTTGATTAGAGCAGGATTGTTTTGTCTTTCAGCATTCATAATGTCTTTCTCCTTCTCTAATTTCTATCATGTTTATTTTCATCGCAATCATGACTTATGCACCCTTCTTATGCTCCATCAATCTGTCATCGCCAAAGACAAACAGTTATTTTTACCTGGTGGCAGATATTTGGCTCCTAAACAATTTCTCTTCTCATTGTGACCTTGCTTCAGGCTGAGATATGAAGAGGAGGGAATGGAAAAGGAAAAGGGAAAAGTGAAAAAAAAAGAAAGAAAAAAAAATGCAAAAAACCAAAAAGAAACACTACTAAGAGGAAAAGGTGAGGTTAGACCTCAGTCTTTTTGAAAATGTCATCTGATTTGAACAGGAGCAGTATAAGGCATGAAGGAGGAGTAAAGCAAGGTTTAATAATTTCATTTTTAATGATTAATTTTTAAGGATTAATTTTTCTGTGATTTTTTCAGGTTTTGGTATTTTCAGGATCTATTTCTCAAATTTTTTCAGGTACAGAGATTCTTCTGTTTGGGCAGAAGGGGAGAAGCTGACAACGTAACTTTGCCATTGGTAAGTAGGAAAGATTTTCTTTAAAGCAACTTCTAAGAATTTGTGTTGTGTCTAGATAAACTCAATGAACTTCTATACTAGATAATTCTGATTAGAAAATGTGCTTGTTTTATTGCTTGGGAATAAAGGCAACTCTAATAGTTTAAAGGAATCTGCATTCTCATTGGTTAATAATAATTCATTCTAAATTGAGGAGGGATTTCTTTTTTCTCTGGTTTTTCTGATGGGGGGTTGTTTGTTTTCTTGCCTTTTTTGTTTAGTTTTGTTGTGTTTTTATGGTTTTGGGGGGGCTTTTTGTTTGTTTTGCTTTCTAAGGAATTAATTTATAAGGAGATTGGTTGCACCCACTTCCATAATGAATGGAATTTTAATAAGTGTACAGGAATCCAGTTCCTATAATGGATCATATTCTATAGAGGATGTGTTACCTCAATAACTTAAAAAAATAAAAGAAAATGCAGAAAGTAACAGCGACTTCCTAAAAAAACAAAACAAAACAAAAGTCCACTGGCAGAGCTTCCTTAAGAGCCTGTAGGGAAGGCAAGTGGCAAAACAAAGTCAGAGGGGAAACAGCTTCAAGCAAAAGTTATTATTTCTCTTTTCTTTGTGAGTTTAGGCCTAGATTGGATTGTGCTGCACTTGAAGTTTTGTGTTAGAGGATATTGGACATGTGCTGCTACGCCTCGTCATTAAGGTTTTTTGTTTGTTTTTTTGCTGGAGTACAAACCTGCTCTCTCCATTCTGCAGGTCTTTGATATCTACATGGTCCTTTGGCTTCACCATTCTCCTTTCCTCAGGAAGGTATTCAAAATGCTACCTGAGCAATGCGTATTTATTTGCTGAAAGCATCTTGCCCTACAATGTCAGTTTAGGAGTGATCATCTCAGCCAACACTGGAAAAATAAAATGAAATTCTTTCTTTTATAAAGTTTAACAATTCCCACCATGGATTTTGGACAGGAAGTAGAATGCTGAGGCTGTGGAAATGTTCTCAGCAATATCAAAAAGCACGCACAGGCTGCTGTTTTCACACAAGCTTCAATAGTTTCTCCTCATGAAAGCCAGTGTATCACACATTAGAGATCCCATTTTATTCCCAAACTCAGCCAGGTTTTGTTCCTAAGATCTCTTTTTGCTGAACTTTTACATTATATTGGTTTGGAGCTTTGGAGAAATGAAAGTTAGCTTGAGAATGATGTCAGTACAGCTCCTAGAAGACAATTAAAATCTCCAGACATCAACACAATTGTCATTAATTGGCTCCTCTGCTATAGTTCAGTAGTATAAAGGTCATAAAGACCAGAAGTCTCTTGGAAGATTTTTAATCCAGGGGAAAATAGATCTCTTCTACTACCAAAAACATTTCACTTTTTTTAAATGAAGTTATCAGAAATACAATTAATTATTTTCTCAGAATTTTCGTAGTTACCTGGTTTTCAGAAAGTGTAAAAAAAAAGTTAGATTAGGAAAAGGGACAAGATTCACCCTATAAACAGTAATATCTAATCACCTGCTCTTTCAGGTGGTTACAAAAGATCATATTTAGTCCTGGATGGTACTAAGTTATTCCTGGGATGCATTAAGCAACGTTATTAGTGTTGTTATTGCTTTGCCTTCCATGAACTTTCATGTGCTTCATCAAAAGTAAGCCAAGCATGTACAATTTTGAACATGGAAGGCGAATACAAAACAAGAATATAAATGGGTGTGGAGCAAGCTGACAAGTCTTGCTGGAGCTGGCACATCAGATGATTGCAAAAGTAGAAAAACAATGCTATATCCTCTAGTTCCCAGTCCACTGCTCTAACTCCTGAATCGAGTTGCCCACATTCATTTCTTTCTAACCATAAGTTACGGAAGAAAACTAACAGCTGCAAAATGGGAAAGAGAAACCTAAACTGGTAGAAAAATACTTGCTTCTCACTAGACTGATAACAACATCACTCATGAGGAATAGAGGGTTTTTCATTTTATTTTACTTGTTAACTGGTTGACAGTATTCATTTAAGAGGTGGAAGTTTTTTGGGATTTCTTGAACAGCAACATCCAAGACAAAAGGAATTGTGACAAAAAACAATTATAAAAAGATTCATAGAAAAATAAAAGAAGCTTTTTTTGTTTGCTTTAGTTTTATTTTTTCTCTTAAGATTGCATGCCCTATTACTTCCACTTGTTACTAAGAAGAAAAAGAAGATAACTCCTATCTAAAGAAATATTTATTTCAGTATATTTTCAATTCAAATAAACAGTCTACCTTCAGCAGTGAAATTTATAAACAAAATAAAAATGACAAGGTTTTTTCCTTCTTTACTCTCCTTCTTTTATTTATATAACGACAATCAGACAAACTATAATGCTATCTAAACAACTACACATATTAGGAAACAAAGATCAATAGCTATAATTTGACACACATACACTGTTCACTGTGAAAACATCAATAGTACAAAAGCTTCATGGGCATAGCAGGGAAGAATCTGTTTGGTAGATGGTGTTGGCAGAAGATTAAATAACCACATGTCAGAAAGAATAATAAAAAAAAAAATTCAATAAACTGAGTGCATACTGGAGATGTGCAAGTACTTTGAGCTAAACTGTTAGTATTAATAAGAAAATTATCTTTGTCTTCCAGTCATTCAATTACTTCATGAACAAATATTTTGGCTTGAATCTCTGATAGTCAAACATATACTGTCTTTCCTATCTGCCAAAGGACTTCCACTGAAAGGCAGGGAAACAGGAAATGACTTGCACCCTGGACGATGATATCTTGAGCTGCTGTTTCATAAACAGCACTATAGGTGACTATTCATTTCGTCCTGATCCCTAACACCCTGAAGGAATCATGAGAGAGAGATGCAGCCAGCAGCTTTTTGGCCAGGAAGAAAAGAGACACAAAGTTCATGGAAAGCATCTAACAGAAAGTAGGATGAGGGTTCAGGGCTGAATCACCGTGTCCAGTGTATGCACGTTGAACCCTCCTATTGAATCTCACGGTGTTACTCTGACATGCACACTTAAGGACATGCTTAAAAACTTACAGGATCATGCTTTCAAAGTCTTAGCTATCTGTTGTTCATCAAATTATTTTAAAATAAAAGGTGCTTTGTAAGACCACAAGTCTAATGTCTGTTTATTGCGTAACTCCATTCCTTTGACCGCTGTGCCTAATCCACGAAAGCTTTCTCATTAGTTTGTTTTACAAATGAGTTTTTCTTCTTTCTTCTTCTGCTTTTTGTTCTTCAGGTGATGGGAATTGTAGCTCTTTTTCATTTCAGTTACAGTTTTGAGTCATAACCATTTAGAAAACTGGTCCCATCAACTTTCTCTCTCTCTCTCTCTCTCTCTCCTTTCTATCTCTTTCACTTAGAAAAAAAACCCCAGGCTGGATCATCACTTTGTGCTGACGACGTTGTGTAAAGGAGGTCCTTCAAAAAGAGCGGATATTGCTAACAAAGGTAAAACAAACAAACAAAGAGTGTGAAATTGTTTTGAAATATGAAACATGCATCTCACAAAAAGGTATTTTCATATTCCTCATGCCTGATGGTAATATGTGACAAATGGGTACTTTCACACATAAATTATACTCCTAAAAGCTAGTTTGTATGTACTTGTGCACCTACTGAGAATTCTGAATATTCACATTTATCTCATGTTTGCTACTATGCTGCCAATTCTTCATTTTGTGATGATATAAGTAATGAGATTTCATTGGTTGTGTTTACATTTTTAAAGACTCATAGAGTGATTTGATTATATGCAAATTCAATTGTCACTAAACCAAACAAATGAAAAAATAATTCAAAATGTGTTTCAAGCTGCCATGGTTAGGAAGAGGAACATCAAATCCTGTGTCTTAATTAAAAAAAAAAAAATTAAAAAAAAATTGTTTTATTGAAATTTCTTTATTGAGGCTTTTATAGTTTTAATGAGGCCTGATCCATGATATCTTAATGTCCATATCTAGTAATTTAAGAATGGATTAGTGTCTGCAGTTTAAATTATTTAGTTGAGGCACTGAATTCAGGAACTTACTTACACTACACTTTTTGACATTACTGCTAAGATTAAGGTATCTGCACAGGGAAATTTATCCAGTCAAGGACTACCCTCTAAGTACCTAAAGGGAATATTTAGGTTGATAGGCTTCTTAGTATTTGTGCCATATATATTTCACATTTATTATTTCTTATATTAGTTAAATTCAGTCCTATCTAAATTTCAAATTCCCATGACTGTGGACCACAGCAACCCAATTTTCAGACTTGTTTTTTTCTGTTCCCTGTATGTGTCAGCAGTTTGTTCAGTGGCCCAGCTGCCAAAGGCTGTGATACATCTCTCATCTTTAGCTGATCAGTTCTCAGAGACTTGAGAAAGCCACGTGCAGTCCGAGCCCCAAACATCATGAATCTGACAGCTGAAATTAATGAGGATGTCCTTGTTGATATTTCCCAGAGGCAGGATATTGGGCCTTGTAACTTCTGTGGGTTTCCCAACTTTTTTCAGTCTACTGGTCCCATATGTTTTTTACCCAAGGATGATAGTTCATCTGGGCAGTTTAAAATACAAGAGAATGTTTGGCCTGTCAGATGGTCCAGGTTTAAGCTATACAAGATTTTTTTTGTCTGCTGTGAAAAACAATCATATAACGTACAAATACATAACTAAGAGAAGCCATGCTTTCAAAATGTTTCAAGTGAGCCTGCTCTAGTTTACACTGAGAACTGAATTCAGTCCACCTACTCAGAGAATTCAGCAGGAGAAATGCAGCTGGAAATATTCAAGGCTATAGCTACAATGCTAAAGCTGCTCACCCAAATGTACAAGGCAAATAGTGCAGAAGGGTGTGCACAGACATTTCTCTGTAGAGGCCTCTTTTACTAAAGCATCTGTTTTCATGCTTCTTAAAATCTGGTTTGACTTTCTTAAGGCTTTGTCTTATTTTCCTTTTTTTTGTTTCTTTTTTAATTTTTTAATTAAAATTTTAATTTTTAAGATTTAAAGTGCCTGAAACAACATGAGTGCCGTGCTCATGTGAGTGATGGATATGAGTACCCGGTATAAGGTCAAGGGTCTACACCACATTTCTAACTCGTGGGGGACGTAAGAAGCTCTTAATGGTGCAAGGCATGATGGAATAGGGACTGCAACACCTGTGAAAATGGGGAACAGGATGCATGGCACGGCCTCACACCTCCTGCCTGCCCAGAACTGTATCAGGATTCACCCCAAAGGAAAACTATTGGCTTAGTCCTGGAGAAAGAGCCTGTTAACAAACTAATGAGAATAATTAAGGAACAAGGAGCAAACTCAGGAACTGAAAATAGTTGACAATTTAAATGCATCCCTACAGAGTTACTTTATTAATATTCCTCATGCAAGAATAAGGAAAACTTAGAATCAAAACTTTTTCTTTCTCTTCAGTAAATGGTTAATTTACTTTGACAGCAGAGTAACAGATGAGAATGTTAACCTGCCATTACCTAGTGTCAAAGGGCATTTATGTCACAGCTTCCAGATTTGAGATATTTTCTAGCCCTAGAGAATCTTGTTCAGCTCATCCCAACAATGTCTGAATATTTTTTAATACTCTGAGAAATGTCTGCAGACAAGTTTAGAAGAAACATACCTTTTAAAAACTTTTTATTTTTGCGGAACAACAGTTTCATCTTTTAATGACCTGTTTTCCAGGGTACATAGCTTTTACCAAAATTTACAGGTTTTTTCCTAAAGTTTGGCAAAGAGCAGAGAATGTTCTTGAAAAAAACAAATAGACAAACAAACATATTTCTTCTTCCTTTTATATTATTCCTGTCTTTGTTCAATTCATCTTTCTTTGGTTTATCCACTTGGGTTTCTATGTCTTATACTTGAAGTCAGAGAGTGATTATAGATCCACTGATTGAAGAATCAGGATTTAGGAACCTGTGGTGGTTTCAGCCTGGCTAGATGACAGGTGCCAAACAGGGGACAGAAAATATAATGAAAGGTTTGTGGGATGAGATAAGGGCAGGGAGAAGTCACTCATCAGTTGCCAACATGCAAAAAACAGAGTTGGGGAAAACTTGTTTAATTTCTTACCCAGCAAATCAGAATAGGGCTTGGGAGGAGGAAGGTAAAAGCCCCAATTCTCAAAACACCTTCCCTCCACCCTTCCCTTTTCCTTGGGCTTAACTTCATTCCCAAATTCTCTATCATCTCCCCATCAGCAGTGCCCAGTCAAAATTCTTCCCAAACTTCTCCATTGTGAGTCCTCCACAGGGTCAAAAACTCTGCCAGGAAACCTGCCTTGGGTGTCTGCAGGGATGCTCCTCACACACATTCTCACCCTGCACTCTTCTTTGTCTGCACTTGAAATTTTTTTCCCTTCCATTCCAAATATCCTAAATATCTAACACCAGAATTGTCACCACTGTCACTGAAAGGCTCAGCCTCGGCCAGAGCAGGGTCCATCCTGGATCCAGCTGGCACTGGGACTGTAAGATATAGGGGGACCTTCCAGCAGCTTGTCCCAGGAGCTATCCCTGTAGCCTCCCTGCTACCAAAACCTGGCTGTGCAAACACAATATACAGCACCTGAAAGGAGTGCAGAAAATCAGCATTTTCAGGGGGGAAACTGATCCCACCTTATGCTGTGAAGAGAGGGAAAAAGTACAAAGTATGAGCAGGCCACCAGTGTCAGCTTGAGATAACATTCCCAGGTGCTACTCAGAAGGAAGGACTTAATAAGATGCAGCCTTCCCATCCCTATTTTCTACCTGCAGATTTCAAGCAAAGTGTGAGTTGGACAGGAAAGAAAAGAATGCTGAAGTGATGAGAGCCTTGTATTTCTGTCTGTGACACACAGAACTCTGTGTTTGTCTGTGGGATGCCCATATCTGCCAGTCACAGGGTAGCTTAGGAGATTCAAAATAACATCTGAAATTCATGAATTATTGCAAATTTAACCAGAAAGATTCTGACCTGTTCCTTCAGGACCTAGTCTGAAGCAAAAGCATTAAGTTGTCTATATTGATGATGCCACAGAATCTTAGCTGGACTGAAGCTCTCCTGTTGCAGTGTGTTTCTTGGTGTGCACACGTAACCACCATGAGCTCCAAAAATAAATGAAACTGTGAAAATGTCCTGGAAAGCAATCTATTATTTATCCCATCAATAAAAAGAAGGGGGTTGCTGAGGGGAGGAAGCATGGCAAAAATTATGTGCATGATTATTTAATCCAAGGCTGTGTCATAACACCCAAGGTTAATAACAAATCAGGAGGCAAAGTAAAGATTACATTTGAAAGGGTTACCTGAACTGTAGCAGTTTCTAATTGTTGATCCCTGAAATGCTTTTTCTTAAGAAAATTTGTCTGCAGCTAAACACATGAAATGATAGTTTTCAAAGAGTACAAAGAAATTATCCACCTACCTCTTTTAATAAAGTTTAATTATTTATAGAGTGACTATGAAAATCACAGCAACAAATAAAGAATACAAAGAATTCTTCCATCTCTTTTATCAGTCAATGCTAGTTGAGCTAATTTTGCTTTCAGCTGTTTTATTTTTCCATGCTTAAATATTATTTCCTTTCTTCCACCCTTCAGTTTAACAATAGAAATCATAAAACTTAATTTTTGTTCCCTGTTCTTTTTAAGAAGCTCAGCATTGTTCTTCATAATTTGCTCTTGTCATCTTTGTACTTATTGTCATGCATGGGTTCTTTCATGCATCTTCATCCTACCAACAGTCTTTGTCCTTTTACATCTGACTTCAAATGTTAGATGTGAGCGCTTCACACTATTCACATTTCATTGCTGTTATTGTTTTCATTATTTTTCAAAAGTTGTATTGCTATGTAAGCACTTTGATATCCTCACAAGTGTCTTTTCCCCTGTCAAAGCTTAACATTCATTTTTTTCTTGTTTTTTTCTTACTTGATTCTTTTTTACCTCTAGAGAATGTATAGAATAATGTAAATATTAATGGCAAATGGGATTTTTTTTTTTTTGCATTGGCCACAGCTTTCTCAAAGCCAAAATAATCTACATATTCATGTTCATTTTGATGTTCCTTGAGTCTCTGAGGCACATTGTAAACAGAACCTGCATTCCTGATGTTGAAGTTAGCATGTTTGCACTTAATACATTAGAGATTTTTTCCTTTTTCCCAGATTTAGCCTTGTTAAAATAACCTGTAATACTGGCAAGGTCAGGGGGAAATGTCAGTTATTTGTTCTGTAGGTGCTGGACAGGCAAGCTGGAACTCCCTAGAGGCTCTTCTAACTTGTCTAACCAGGTTTGCAGAAACAGACTTTATTTTTATTTTTTTCCTTCTCATAAGTCTGCAGGCTCTGACTTTCATGGCATTCTGACCCCTTTGCCAAATAGCAGCTCCTTGGATGAATAAGCTACACTTAGGATTTGTGGGCTCTTTCTTCCCCTTCTGTATTGTGTATGTTTCTAATGAGAATCATATTTGCTTTTCAGAGCTGTGTGACAGTGAGTCTTTAAACAAGAGAAAACTGAGTATGACATAACCTGTGTGGTTCTTTTTTTGTGCTTCCTACACAGCTTTGTTTGAACCTGATACAATAGTACAGATGTCCCCCATTTCCATTTTAAAAGCCAAGAGAAATGATCAAGCACTACTACTAGACTGTTTCTTGCTGGCTGTATACAGGGAACGTTCAGTGTTGATCCCAGCTGCATGAAGGAGAAGGAGCACACTTAATGGGACACATTTTCAGTTCATAGGAAATGAACTGTAAAGAATGGATGATGCTTCCTACATCAAGGGACATTTGGTGATATTCTGGGCACTCTAAAAACTCAAATCCACACTGGGTTTTTTTGGCTTTAAAGACAAAGTAAAATAGTTGCAGAGCTTACATACCCTGAGGCATTGCTTCAGCAGCGATTTTCATTTGTGCACTAAGTTGTTGTATCTCATTTGAGATATAAATCTTTGTGGATATTAGACAAAGGGTAGTAGGTCTGACAGCCTGCTTACTGTAATTCAGGTTATCACATACTGACTAAGCTGAAATTTTCCACAGAGGATGGGGTTCATTGTCAAATAATAGTCAGTGGGATCAGGTACTTATCTTTTAGAAACTGGCTTTGTTCCAATGAGTTTTGGAGGAAGGCTGATTTATACTTGCTGGGATCTAACCCAAGCTCTTCCCTATCTGCCAGGGAAAGGAGCAGGGCAGAGCAGCTCTGTGAAGTGGCACAGGAGAATTGCTTCAGAGAGTCAAAATCACCCACACTGCAGACATTGTCATCCTATAACTAAATTGCAAAGCTGTCGCTTTCTTTTCACTGACTTGATCAATTCCACTGTACTACAGATTCCCTTGGAAACACCAACATTTCCACAAATTTATTTCAAGCTTCTTGCATAATGGAACATGTTGTTTGGCATATAGATTTAGAAAATAAATTTTAAAAAATCTGGAATCAGAAATTAAATAAGGTGGCTTGAGCAGTGCAGGAGGGGAGGGAAGCACATTTATAACATTCTTTTTACTGTGAACACTTAGATTTAGAAGAGAAGAAATGGCAGCACTCTCTAATTTGAAGAAAAAGTGGGATTGTTTGATGAGCACAGCCTAATCCTCAGTGAATGGTCATCAACTTCATAAAACCGAGTTCCAAAGCCTCATGGCCATCCTTCAAGAAGCAATACTTTCAGTAAGTTTCCACTGAGGATATTACTCTGGTGCCATGGAGAGTCCCTTAGAGTTTGCTACAAAACTGCAATGCATCAGTGCACACCTTCAAATGAACCATGAGAGGTAGGAGGGAAAGCTTAAAGTTGGAAGTCATTTTGTTACTTAAGGACAAATTTGACCCAGATGGCCCCTTGAAAGTCAGTGAGAGATGCACACTCTAAAGAACTAATTTCTCTCTTTTTACCAGGAATGAACAAATCATTTCCAGTAATTAATATTTTTGAGAAAAGTAATTGCCTCTTTTCCTGCAGCCAAAAAAAAGAAAGAAAAAGAAAAAAAGCAGCAAGCCCTATAATAGTTTACATCAGCAAGTTTTCAATGAGTTCATTTCTTCATTTCATTAAGTTAGGTTGTGTATCAGTTTGCCTTCTCAGGGCACAGATCTGACATATTTCTTCAATCAGCCTTTCCTGAGATGATTTTGTCACAATTTGGTCCAAGTAGTAAATTCCTGTTAGACTTTTCACACTGCTTTAATTTCTGGTTGGTTTGGATTATCAGCATTTCTTACCTTAAAATCCTTGAATATTCAATAGGACATCAGATTCTCACAGATGATCTCTATATCTGAGAAGTAGAAAGGTCACTGGACTGATTTAATGTTTTACCTCTAAGTTTTCCTTCCCATGAAATACAAATCACTATTTGACTGAAATGACAACTCATGGTTCAACATCCTCTGTTCCTATATTGTTGTTAATTTCACTTCTTTCATTATTACTATTAACATCCTGTTATCATTAGGATTAAGGATTTGTAGATAGGTAACACACAAAATCCTAACAGCTTTCATCTCAACTATTCATAGCTTTCAAATGCTAACACAAATCAGAAAACATAACACACAGAGAAATATGGTATGAACAAAAACCAAATCACTACTCACATTTTTAAATTACTCCCCCATATTCAAAGGGGATGTCCAAGGATGATCAGGAAGCTTTATCCAGAGGAGCAGCTGGTTTCTGTTATTTTCCTAAAACATAAAAGCAGAAATGAAGTCTTGGCCTTATTAAGGCTATTGGCTGCTGAACCATTTGATTTAAGTGGTTAGAATTCAAAGCCACTTTAGTTTATATATATATATATATATATAAACTTTGCAACTATTTTTCAGCTTATCCATCTGAGCTGTTTCGTGTAGATTCAAGCTCCACACAAGAAGATCAAAATTATATCTATGTGGTACTGAATAAATCCAAGTGTTCCTATTCTGAATGACAAAATCCAGGCTTCTACAACAGTTACCTTTGAAAGGGATGGAAGGTACATTTTCGTAACACAGCTTTCTTAATTAAAACAGCCAAGAGAAACGTACTGGGGGAAAAAAATAATAGAAAAAGGACTTGTCTTTAGCTGCCAGGTTGAAGTCAACTCAAAACCTTCAAACCAGCTATAGTGAGAAAGAGAGAAAGAGAGCTTTCTGGGCTGGAATATCTCAAGGGATCCGGAGGTGATGCAGGCTTTTTCTTTTCTGTGTCTCCCTATTTTTTTATTTGCCCTACAGTCTCACAAAGTGGGAACACATGAAGTTAAAAGGAATAAGCTTGTCTAACATCTAATAAGAGAAGAATCTGTCACTGCCAGTGATGTGAATGGGAATACAAAAGCTGTAGGCATGTATATTCCTTCTGCAGCAAAAGCACAACAAGGCAAAAGGTTAGCCTAAGATCTGCTCTCGGTTGCTTTGGAAGCTCTGTTTAATTGTTAGTCACGATGCACTGTGGGCAGAACAATTAGTTGTATCTATATTAGATCTAAGCTGTAATTATTTGTTACATTAATCATGACTAGAGTGAGAATTTAATTAGTCACGAACATTACGTGATTTTTTTTTTTTTTTAAATTTTATTTTGAAGGGGGGGAAATGTCCAGTTTTCTTATTAAACACATCTTAATAAAGCGAGTCCTGGGTGTCTGGAAGCCAGTGTCATGCCCAGGGTCTTTCCACCTGCTAAATATGCAGGATTTCCATCCCAACAGCAGAGCATTTGGATTTACACAGCCTGGTACCAGAGCCAGGACTGAATTCAGACAAACCGGGTTGGAGGGGTCGGAGAACAAATTTCGGAGCTCTCGCAACAGCGTCTTGCCACTTAGAGTTCATTAAAGTGTGTTAAGAGGGGAGAGGCGCCTCCCTGGACCGCGTTTGCTCCGCTGCGGGTAAGGTGGCTCCCAAACAGACCCATTTATGTCCCTCTTTGCACCCAGTGCGGGACAGGCAGATGGCACTTCGTTCCCATTTCCCCGCACTAGCAACATTTATCACAGGGCACCGCTGCTGCGAGACCTTCCCCAGTGCTGGGGCTCCCCTGTTGCGGTGTTTTGGCTCCCTCGCTCCTCCGAGCAGCCGCCGCTTCGGGGGGAGCAGCTGGGAGCGCTTCCCGCTCGCCGGAGCTTCCCCGGGCCGCTGCGACCCCTCCGAGCGCTGTCGCTGTTCCTCAGCTCCTAATTGCTCGTCAGCCCTCTGCAGCGTGACATTCTGTGCGAGCACAGGCGAGCTGCTATCGCCCCTTTCCCGAGGAGCTGAGGAGAGAGGACGTGATTGTCCCTGGATCCCGGCGGAGGATGCTGCCGTCCCCAAATACGCAGCAACCATCCGTGTCCTGCCTCCTGAGCACTGCTGGGTGTTTTGCAGGGCTAGCAGCAGAGGAAGGAAGTGATTTAACTTTGGGGAAAGGAAAGCAAGATGTGTTTTCAGGTGTTTTTAAAGACGTTGGGTTTTTGTGTTTGTTTGTTTGTTTGTTTGTTTTCCCTAATGCGAGGGACAAAATTGTGAAGGAGCTATTTCGGGAAGGTTAGGGGGGAAAACAAGGCTGGACTAATGTGCTGGTTGAAGGAGAGGCCATTTTGACAGCAAAAGAGAGATGACAGACATTTTCTGTTCCTGGGACAGCTTGTGCCACTTATCCTGTGGTTCACCTGCCTGCATGCCCAAGTCTGTGCTGTGTGTGAGCATCCCTGCAACAGTGTCAGCAGGGCTCTGAGCTGCTGCCCGAGTCAGATTCCTCTTTTCAGGAGTGGTACCTACATTACAAAACCCATTGATTTTTATCCACAGAAACAGTCCCACCACAGGGGTTGAGGCTATTTGTGTGAGTAAGTGCTCTCTCTGACATGACAGAACTTGCCTGAAGCTGAAGGATAATTTTCAGACATCTGCTCCTTGCAGAAGGGGCTTCTTCTCCCACAGACCACATTTCAGCATTTGGGAGTTCCTTCATTATGCTTTCTAAGGTGAGTTCATGTATTATAGACCAAGCAGCAATTTGCCAAACAGATTTCAGGATCTGATGCCAAGCCAGAAACAAAGTAACATTCATGAAATAGTTGATTCTTCTTTATGTGTCTAAGGTCTTGTCCTTCTTTCTACTGCTACCTAAGACTTCAAATAAAAGCTGTGGCAATTCTGCAATTGAGGTTTTAAGCATTAAAATATGTCTTGTTATTAAAATGGTTATGTAACACTGATAATATCTGTCAACTTTACAAATTTATCTCTTGGTGAGGTGTTATGTTTTTGTGAGTTTTGATATTGTTGTTGCTGTTGTTTTTCCACAACATGCTGTTGCAATGTAAGACAAAGATACTAGGCTAGTTTGGGGTCACTTTGTTATTTTTCCCCTTTATATGTGCACCTCCCGAGGTGTTACAAGCAAAGTAAGGCCTCTGTTATCTTAACATCTCCACCCCCAACATGAGAAATACAAAGAGAGATGATGTTTCAAAAATCTAGTCCATCTACCAAGAACATCTCTGGGGAGTACCAATTGCTTCTTACAGACATTTTGAACATATCTTGGCATTACTGAATGGATGCAGGAAACACAAATTTATGGGAAAAGAGACTTTCAGCTTTTTCTCCCAGTGCTGTTTGAAGATTGAGTAACCCATCATGTCCTCATGAAGTGGCATTTACAACAAAGGAGCAGACATATCTATTTCCAGTGACAACAGTGTCTTGGTGCACTGACAGCTGGATGAATATATTTTTTTTTCTGTTTATTTATTTAATTACATATTTGTTCTAGTGGAAAATAAAAGTAAAAAGTGATAGATGGAAAGTCCTGTATTCTTCTCTACATTTCAATCAGGCTGAAATAAATTCCAGTAACTCAAACAAAACTGTTAGTTGACAAATTTCCTACTTAGATATTTAATTCTAAAAGGTTGTAAATACCTCATTAGCACGTTCTTACTGTGCATTTATTAAAACATTTTGCAGTGTTTGCAAACAGTAATGATCAAAGATTTAACCATTGAAGGATGAAGCTCCAAGTCTACAGTAATGCACAAGTCTCTGAGAATTGCCACACTCATTGAACAGCATCATCCTTTGGCATTTCCATCCTTCTTTTTTTTTTTTTTCCCCTTTCTTTCTTTCCTCTTAGACCTCCATTTGTTTCACCTCCTGGGTGCAAGGCACATTGCTGCCTTTTGCTGAGAGGTCACTGTTCCAATGACAATTTCTGTGCTGAAGATGAAGGAAGTGGATGTTAGTCTACATAATACCACCATGCCATGAATCAAACCTATGACCTTTTAGTCTGAAAATTGAAACCTGGAAAATCTTTTGCTGAAGGATTAACATGTTCAGCAGTCAGTGACCTTACCAGCAGAGGGAGATATGGCATCAGGCAGTGCATCATTCTAATACATCATTTGTCTATTAGAAAAACTAATTCTGAGTATTCTATACAGTGCAGAAGTTAGGTTTGCACAAGGGTAATATGTACCTGGGTCTGCTGCTGACTAGTTGTGTGGACACTTTAGTACAGGGACTGGTGTTTGACATAATTCCCAATCCAAGTGGAAATTCATTAATACAGCATAAAACAAAGAGGAGGATTAGGTAATTAGATATTATTAAATACACATAATTGTTTCTGGACATATAATCTAGGTGCTTGAGAAATCGAACCCTTCAGGTGCTATTGGATCAGCCAAAAAGAATTCTCGTTGCAGCAAGGCTTAAAACCCCTGTACTCCATTAAGTCCAGGATCACAGTGGCTTACTCCCCAGCACTCATATTGCTGTGGATTGGTGTGCCTTGGCTTTGTGCACAGCCAGTGCTGGGGCTTGTAAACTGTTGGTTGTCATTTCCACCTCCCATTACACCTGTTTGGAACATGACATATTCCCTTTTCCAGCTTCACGGTGCTGTGTCCTTAACACAATTCCATTCCCCTAAAATTCCGTCGTTGCGGAAACTTCTGCAAATGGAGCTGAGGATTCCTTTTCTTTCATCCTCCTGGTATTGTAATTTACATTTATTGCATCATTGCCCTTTAGATTGTCATGTTTATATTATATCTCCTTATTTATAGTGGATTGCCAGCATATGTCTCTGAATGCAATTTTGTTTGGTTGCATTCAGGATATTTCTGAAAGATGTCAGATATTAGAGATAATATCATTGCTGTTTTAGACACTAAAAGAAAATCATCAGACAATTGTCCAGTAATCAGACTCTTAACAAAAACAAAAAATGAAAGTTCCACTATTTTAAGCTAGTTTTCCAAAAACAATCTTTGTGAAAATTACTCCTAATTTAAAGGAAACTAAGGTATTGCCTCACCCCACCAACAGGGCAAATGTCTCTTTTTGGACCAATCATAGAAATGAGTTTCCCTAAGTACACTGCACCTTAAAGCTGACATTATTGCAGAAAAGCATATACAGCACCTTGTCAGCATGGTATAACTGGGCTTGGCCAAGTTGTCATTTCTGACAGGTCGGTGTAATGAGCAAGAGAGCGCTGAGATGGTCAAAAAGTTTTTTTTTTTACTTGTTGTTGATGTGGGTTTTTTTACCCAAATCAGCAGGGTAGAGCTGTTTGGGGTGATAAGACCATATATATGTGTCTCATTATGAGCTCTACATTATCAAGTTGTTGTCACCCATGCTATCACACTTAGCCACATTTATGTTTGGGGTTCATTTTGTGCAATTTCTTTACATTCCTAACCTGGGAACAGCAGAAAATCTGATTCTCTGGAGCAGCACACATTGCCTAGCAGGACTGTCCATGCATTTTTAGCCTACTTGCACTTGCAAAATCACTAGTAATGAGGGGTGCTAATTGCACATTAGAGTTTTTATTCTGCACTTTTACTTTCTTAAAAATAATCTTAAAAGACGTAGTTACATTAAAAAGCACTGAAAAGAGAAAAGAGAGAAAAAAATAGGATTTGGAGATAATAAATGAGAAAAAGAAAGGAAGACTTTTATTATAATTCTAATGATTTTGATATTTGTTTTCAAATCCTGTAAGGAACACAAAACAGCACATTAGAGAGGGAAAATTCTTGGAAAAAAACTGGATTTTTTTTTTCAACACTGGTTTTTCCTGTATTATTTCTACATATGACCTTTCACTTCCCTGTGCATGTCAAGTAAGAGTAGTGTTTCCAGTCTCCTTTGTAAAGCATTTTAAGATGTACAGATGAGAAGCACTTTATAAGACTTAGGGATTAGAAAAAGCACAACAATAAAAGAGATGAAAGGGATCAGAGGTTAGAATTTAAAACACTAATAATAATCACACTAGCACAGAATTAAGATCATCAAAAATAAATCCTTTTGAGCTACAGCTTGAATAGCAGGAACAGGAAAGGGACAAGAAGAACAGAGAAATGAAACATTATTTTAGTCATTTGTCAATATCATCAGTACAAAAACACACATACATACTTCGTGATGCCATTTGAATTATGTAAGGAAATTTGAAATAGGGCAAGAAATAGAAGCTATTCATGTGCAGAGAAAGATCAGATAAGTAAATTAAACTATATGTTGAATTCTGCTGTAAGCAGATATCCCTTAAGGCTACAAAAATAATGATTTGATTATCAAAGCTGTAGAATGTGTGGCTCATCTCCCTTTGTGTTACAAGGAGCCTTTCCATTAAATTTGTTGTTAAGCAAAATGTCTACAGGAGACTCATTTTGGATACTGATTAGTCACCTCTTAGGAGAGGAACTCATTGCCTTCCTTCTGCACGCTGGAGTTACATTCCAGCAAGGAGCTGCAAGGTCAAGCCATCAACCCCATGTCTTCAATATACCTGGAATGAGTATATTCTGCCAGCATATTCAATAAAGCAATTACAGTAGCATTAATGCAAATGACCAATGCATCAGAGGCAGTGTAGAGGCAGAAGATGAAATCACTTTAGCATATTCCGCCCCAAATTTTTTGAAGCTGTTTTATTCCACATGAGTGAAGGTCAGATAAACAGGCGGCCCATGGCAGAGGGTGATATGGAAGAGAGAGGTTGATAGGCAAGGTTATCTTGATTTTTTTGCCTCAGCACTTGAAGTCAATCACATTTGTTTTACGGGGGGTTACGTGATTGGTGCTGAGGTGCTTCATACTTCTATTCTGGTGTAACACAGCTGAATGGAGACAAACAGCTGCTCTCCTATCCTGGTGAAGGTGATGGGAGAAAACAATAGTCCCTGCTCTTAACCAAGTGTTGAAAGAATGGAGAATGCATGGCAAGGCCAGAGCATTTTCTGGATAGATATGTTGTAGGGAAAACATCAGGCCTTCTTAAGAGTGCAGTTCTTTAGAAACTTTTGGCAGCTGCTCTGCATCAGATGTCCTCTTTGCAGGTGAAATGAAGTCTGCTGGATGTGAAGAGCAGCTGTCATGTAGAGAAGAAAAAAGTATGAAGGATATGCTTATGACCAGCCAGATGCCTCCTGACACAACACATCAAATGCTGTAGATTTGGGCATATGTTACCATTGCTTCAGCAATGTGGGTGGGCTCAGGACAGCCCTGCCAAAGTAACAGGATGGGAACTGTGCAGGTAGGCTGCTCAGGTGCAACATGATAGCCCAAGATCTCTCTCTCAGCCTAAAACATTTGGCCTTCTGTGCTCTGTCATTTCCTTTATGCATCCTGGTCTCGTACCCGCCTCGGTTCTCATTGCAGGTGGTGAGGTACAACCAGATCTCCATCATTTCCTGCTTTGTATCTGTTTGGTTTAACTGCAGACACTGTCTGAGCCCCACACAGCCCCACTGTGTGTGCACTCTGCCCACTGGGTTGGGAGAGAGAATCAGAAGGGTAAAACTGAGAAAAGTGGAGGGTGGGATAAAGACAGTTTAACATGTAAAGCAAAAGTCACTTACATAGGCAAAGCAAAACAAGGAGTTCCTCCACCAAGAAGGAAGGAAGGTGTTCAGCCATTCCATCCCCAGGAGAGTGGGGCTCCATCACATGCAGTGGTGACTTGGGACCCGGATGATCTCCCTTTCTTCTTCTTCCCCCATCTTTATGTGCTTGGCATGACACCATGTGGTCTGCAATATCTCCGTGGTCACCTGTGGCCAGCTGTCCCAGCTGTGCCCTCTCCTGACTCCCTGTGCACCCCCTGGCTGGTGAGGTGACATGAGGTGCCGAAAAGGCTCTGACTCTGCACACCCTGCTCAGCATAATGACAACATCTCTATTATCATCCCTGTTTCCAGATTAAGTCCAAAACACAGCCCCAAAGCACTATAAAAAAAGATTATATACTCTACCCCAGACAAAAACAGCACAGGACTTCCCATGATATGTTCTATTAGACTCCCACATCAACATTTTACATTGAAATCCTACATATCACATATTAATATCACATATTAAAGTTCTGATATCTCTCTATTTTATTTTTTTCCCCAGTAAGGAACACATTCAAAGCAAGAAAATGTTAGACATTCAGCAACTGTCCAAAAAGGAGCAACTGTTTAAGATGACTAATCATCTCTTTCTCAAGGGTGTTAGACTGGAGGAAGCATTTGGTTATGAGTTTGTGGTGGTTTGGCAGGATCTGCAGAAACTACAGAGCATCCTGCAGCTGTACTAGTAAGACTTAAAAATTGCAAGATTCACGCTACACTAAATTTCAAAAGTAGCTCAGCTTGATGTCTGATTAATTTCTGTAAGAAATGAACTCCAGAGGAAAATCTGACTTGGGTATTCTATATATCTTTATTTTCAGAGTTCTAGAGGAAGGAAATTACCAGCACAGGCCATGTGGTCAGAGTTCCACTGACATTATGCCAGAAATTGAACAGATCTGATCATAAATCTGATCATTACCAATGCTGGCTCAAGTACTGCTGTCATGCCAATCTATCAGCTTCTTGGGGTCCCATGGACAGTTGTGGGATTTAAGGGGAAGAAGGGAGATCAAGATTTTCCTAGGTTTCCTAGCCTGTATTTTCTTCCATCTTCTTGTTTTTCTTCCTTTATTTCTTCACTCCTGATAAGTTGATTCCATTTAAAGATTCACACCATTATTTTTTGACCACTAAAACCTTACAAATAGTATTGCAAGAAATGCACAGGAAGAAAGAATTCAAACTGCTACAGGTCTGAACAGATGAAAGGCCACACCATTGGGAAAAAGCTACAGCAGTTTGATGCTCTGCCACTGGAGTGTCCTGGGCACCTCCTCTGCACAGTTGTGTTGTGATTACCTCAGGACAAGCATCCTGTTCAGCCTGGTGGGGTCATTTGGCTGTCACTGCCTTCCCCACTCCTGCTGCTGAGGCAGGGTCTGACAAGTGTCAGTGTCCAGAGTGGCAGTAAAGAGATGTTTCTCCCAACTCTTACTTCTGTAGATAGCTGAGTTCACAACTTGCCCCGGAGTGATTAGAGACATAAAGCTCCCCCCTCCCGCCATCTCCCGACTCAGTGCATCATTGCAATTGCTAATTTAAGCAGGACGTGAGGTGAGTTCTTTCAAAGAGTGAACCTGACCCTTCACCTCCCCAGCACTACCCGTGGCTGTTGCAAAGCAATTGTGCCCGTCAATGGAGAACAGAGAGCAGTAAAAGTAATGAGAAAGGTAATAAGAGTTAAAACAAAGGTAGATGGACCTCAAATGAAAACAGGAAGATTTAGGATACCTGGAGAAAGACAAGTCAGCATTATATAGAGACGAATTAATACTTTGGGATTAAACTGTGTGTGAAGGGTAGGGGCATAGTGCACTAAAAATAGGAACAGGGTAATTTAGAAGCTAATCAAGCTCTGTCACAGACAAAATTAATAAGTAAAAAAAGTTTTAACAAGACATTAGCCATCCAAAGAACATAGAAAGCCTTTGGAGGAGGATATTGTATCAGAAGGTGTTATTAACACTGCTATTATTAGATTGGGTATGATTAACAGGACTTGGTCAGAAAGAAGCAAGGTGAAGTTTAGAAGTGCAGTGGTGGATCACCCAGAATGTCATTACAAAGGTGAAAATTGTAAAAAGAAGCAGGAAGTAGAGGAAATAGTTTTGGAAAATGATAGATGAAAAGACAGTGAAGTGTTCCGAACTTTTCTATATGGCATAAAGGTACAGTGAGTGAGAAAAAGGAGGTGAGGGCAGTTGTTTTCTCTTCTGTCCATGTTTCAAGTGTCATGATTAACATTTGCAAAGATGAGACTTCACAGACAGAGGACTTCTAGAGTCTCATTATAGGTTTCTCTGACTGTGTTTTTTTCCTGCATTGATTTGCAATTTGGACTTCATAAGAACTGAGGGACGGTTGGTTGTAAATTAGTGATACTTCCAAGAAATCAGTGGAAACAAACTGATTCCCACCATTCTTGTGATTCAACATTCTTTTTAAAAGCAGGGTGAAAAAATATGAGTTTCATAAAGGTGAATTTTTGAAGGACAGGTCTGGGTGTAATCACCAGGTGAAGAAGCAATTTGCTGAGCGTCAAAAGAGATGTGGGCACAATGAGAAAAATATCACTGGCTCCAGACATTGATTTCAAAGCATCTATTACTGAGCAGCCCCAGAGGCAAGGTCCTGGTCTTGATGGACATGTCTTTTTCTTTTTTTTTTCTTTTTTTTTTTTCTTTTTTTCTTTTTATTGTTCTAATTAAATGTAAATATCTATTTGCTTAGAAATGCATCTATTTCTCTGAGTTTTGTTGCAGGATTTCCTGGTTTTGCTTATATTTTGGACAAAAAGTATTGTGGATCAAAAGATACTTCTTTTTTCAGAGGCTTCTCTGCTGTTGCTTCTCATCAGCACATATACATATAATCAGACATTCCAAATGACCCTTTCTCCTTACCTGGATCCCTCTCGATCTGTTACCAGTTCTCTTTGCCATTAGCCTAACCTCTAAAAAGCAAAATCTTACCAAGTCCGTAGGTAGGGTTTTTTTTCTGTGCTTTAGTTAGATGTACTAGATCCTTAATTAATCAGGAGGATCCAGTATTAGCTCAACTCAGATTGATATTATTCACAAAGAGCAGCATTTTACCTGGAAAACAGGCAATGTTTCAGCACTCTGTCACTGCCACATTTAATTCCCACCCCTTCAGACAGATTCTTTAGCCTGTGGTGCCAATCAGGAGTGATTTCCCTGGACTAAGTGCCGTTACATGGAGGGAGTAAACCTGGCTGTGAGCTCAGACTCTGTATGCCTGCATCCTTTAGGCTTTAACCATGCACTAATCATCAGGGCATCCAGTCACTATTATTCCTGCAGAGACAATTTGACAGGTGACACTGTGACAGTAAGATTGCTGCTGACCACCAGCTAAGTCCCTGGCTCTGGAGCTGCACGACCAGTGGAAAACTCAGCAGTTCCCTTCTTCCCTGCCTGCATGTGCTCGCCACATTTCAACTGAGCAAAGGCGTCCTTCTCTCCCCGCAAATCACATTACGCTCTCTGTGTTCTGATGGAAAGCAGGAGTGAACCTGTAGAGCCCTGAAACACATAATATGCATGGCTGCTGTTTTACTCTTGTAACATCTTGTATGCACTGAAATGTACAGCTGTTTACACTTGTAGCTCTGTCAAGTAAACAAGTGGTGATTTCTTATGATAGAGGGGAAATTGGCACAGGGCTGCTATTCACTCACCTACAGCCTGGCAACTCCTGGTGGTGGAAATCATTCTTTAGGCACCAAACTGGCATCAGGCTTGCTGTAAAACTGGCTTCTCTGAGGTGGTGGGGAGGCAAGAGGAAATCTGTTGGCTGCATCTGCACCTCTAGGAAAGGCAGCAGCCGAGTGTCTGATGGGCTCTGTCTCCTGCTGCAGCCACCCACGTAAGTGGCTCACAAATAGCCTGTGCAGTGGCTGTGCCAGGGTGTGCTGGCATGCAAATCCATACCAGGCACTTGCAGGTAGCTCCTCATCAAGAGCTGTGGAGCTTGCAACCTAAATGACTGGAAAATCTGCAAGAGAAGGGCTTGGAGAAAACCTTTATGCCCTAAAGATGATGGATGCTATGTAAATTTTAGGTCAGTAAAGATCGCTATATAAAAGAAAATAAAAAAAAAAAAATAATAGACTATCACTTCAGAAATTACCCAGAGAATCTGACAAGCTGCAACTGTGCAACAATCAAAAAGAAGCTGTGTGGAGATTACTTCGGTGTTGTTTTGCAATAGAAGGCTAGTGTGTACCAGAGGTTATCAGTTCTCAGGCAATCTGAACATACTCATGGAGATTAAGTTCTTAAAATATTAAAAAAAAAAATTAAGGAATAGAATCACCTCACAGGTGATTGGACATGGGAACAGGGACACTTTTCACCAGATTGCTGTCCAGCCTGGCCTTGATCATCTCCAGAGATGGGGAAACCACAGTTTCTCTGGGCAACCTGCTCCAGTGCCTCAGCATCATCACAGCAGAGAACTCTTTCCTTAATATCTAATCTAAACTGATTCCTTTTCAGGCTGAAACCAGTCCCCTTTGACCTGTCACTACACGCTTTTACAAAAAGTCCCTCTCTGTTTTTCTTGTAGACTCTCTTTAGGTACTGGGAAGCTGCAGTTAGATCACTCCTAAACCTTCTCTTTTCCAGGCTAAGGAAACCAAATTCTCTAAGAATGGAATGGAATGAAAGAATAGAATAGAATAGAATAGAATAGAATAGAATAGAATAGAATAGAATAGAATAGAATAGAATAGAATAGAATAGAATAGAATAGAATAGAATAGAATAGAATAGAATAGAATAGAATAGAATAGAATAGAATAGAATAGACACTTAGAAAACATCAAGTCCCAATATAAACCTCGCACTACTGAGTTCACCACTAAAACGTGTCCCCAAGTGCTACAACTGCATGTCTGTAGATGCATTTGGGGATGATGACTTAATCACTTTCCTGGACAACCTGTTCCAAGGTCTGACCTTTTGCTCAAGAAATTTTCCTCGTATTGAATCTAAGTCTCCTCTTTGTACATTTTGAGCCCATTTTTTCTCATCCTGTCCATTTGTTACCTGGAAAAGAGACTGACTTCCACCTGGCTCCAACCACTTTGCAGGGAGTTGTAGACATTGAGAAGGTCCTGCCTGATCCTCCCTTTCTTCAAGCTAAACATCCACAGCTCCCTCCAAAACTCCTCATTGGAGTCCTCCTAAGCCCTCATCAGGTCTGTGGCCCTTCTCTGGACACACTCCAGAACCTCAGTGTCTTTCTTACCATGAGGGGCCCAGGATTGACGCCAGGATTTGAGTGTGGCCTCACCAGTGCCCAGTACAGGATGACAGTCACTGCCCTGGTCCTGCTGGCCACACCACTGCTGTCCCAGGCCAGGTGCCATCAGCCTTCTTGGCCACCTGAGCACGCTCCAGCTCACGTTCATCCTCTGCCCACCAGCACCCTGAGGTTCTTTTCCATCAGTCAGCTTTAGCAGTGTCTGTGGTTGTTAGTGACTCAAGTGCAGGACCTGGCACTCCACCTGGTAGAGTCCAAGAGACATTTCTGTCTCAGCAGAGCTGATCTGCAAACTTCTGGGAGCTGGGAGAGTCTCCAGAGATGTGTGTGTTTCCCCTGTTCTTATATGTGTGCCCTTTCTATATACGCTTGACCTATTCCTTTACTCAGACACAAACATCTGCTTCTGGTAATAGCTGCAGACAGGACATGGGACTAAATGCTCCTTTGTTAGAGAAAAGTGTTCAAATTCTCTTCAGGTTTTCAGCGTATTGAAAAATTAAATCTCTCTGTATACAACACAGTTTCTATCAAAGGAAAATTGTAGTCTGGCTTAAGAGGTAGTAAATTGGTTTTTACCATCTCTTTCTGGCCTACAATTTTAAAAAATTATCAAGCAAGAGGAATCAGATTTATACTTCATGGCAGCCTCTGTTTCAATTAAAAAAAAAAAAAAAATTCAAAGAGGGACCTGAAAATATCCTCCATGAACAATTATAAATTTACCATCACAAACTGGAGGAAGACAGCTCAGCATGTCAAAGATGACACGTAGGGAAATAAAATAAAATAAAATAAAATGAAATAAAATGAAATAAAATAAAATAAAATAAAATAAAATAATAAAATAAAATAAAATAAAGTAAAATAAAATAAAATAAAATAATAAAATAAAATAAAATAAAATAGGAGGGATAATTGCTGCTAAAGCTGTAGCACTGAAGGAAAGGGCACCTACAAGTTCCCTCTACCCATCTGATATCTGGGCAACCCGCAATGCATACAAAGACTCTTTCTCTAGAATGGAGAATTATAGAGAATGTGAGTCCTGCCAGGGTGCAAGGCTCCTCTCCTGATAGCAGAGGAATAAACCACAACATCACATTCATGACCTCTGCACGTATATCTGTGCTTTATTTATGGCTTAATGTTCTTCTCATTATTTGTGATGCAGAAGAAAGCATTGGAAATTTGCATTTGTGTGACTCAGGAAGAATGGAGCAAATTGCTTTTAAATAAAACCTACTGAGAGAAAAAAAAATAATAAAATCACCATTTACATTTCACCCAATATTCATGTTTTTAAAAGTCTTGAAGTATTGATCACAGTAGTTAGGCATAATCAAAAAGCCTCCAACAGGGTCATAAGCACTGCTCTGCCTGTATGGTTTTTTGTTCTCAGCATTAGGAACATCTCCCTTGAGTTTTTCCAGAGGTGTATTAATTGGATGATTAAAGCAAAAGCCAGATCTATTGGAATTTGAAGAGATGGTGAATGCTATAATAAAACAAAAAATAAAACCTTGTATCTACATGGTTAAAAAAATCAATAAGGTTTAAAGGAATAATGCAAAGAAAGAAAATAAGAAAAGGCTAATTGCTCCATCTTTTTGCAGAGTTATTTCCTGAGTCACTTTCCAATCTTTATTCTTTTCTTTTATGTCTCTGCAGAATGACCCTTGGTCTCCTTTTTCACACATATGCAAAACCACAGCTACATTAACAACTCTGCTGCTTTCTCCCTTGATTCCTTTTCTTTCCTGCTTAAAATTGCCCTTTCTGGCCTTATTACACACAGTGCCTAATGCACTCAGCTTGGATAGAGGAGATCTAGGTTCAACCCATATTTCTACCCCTAAATAACTGTATAATCTAGGGCACAATATTTAATGAGTTCCCCACGTGTGTAATAGGACTGACAGTATTCATTTGTCTATTCTGACTATTTAAATTGTCAGCCCATCTGGTAGGATCATTTCCTTTTCAGAGTCAGAGTTCAGATCCCATTCTTCGTTTGGCACTGCAGTAGTTGGGGGAAAAAAGAAAGGAATAATACACGTAAATCCAGTTCCACAGGGGGAAGTGGCAATATTTGCAGTTATATTAGGGATCTGTTTAAACACTTGGCTTGTCTCAGCAGTGCCCAACTCTGAGAAAAACCAGGGAGCTGCACAGCGATACTTCTGCTGCTCAAAGTGCACCTCCAATAATTGGCAGAATGAAGGACAGGCTGTTAACTTTCCTGCTGGTGCTCTGTGTACAGAAAAGATGAATCTTCTAAATAAGACATTGTATCCTGTGGCTCAGTATCATTTACAGGCACCAACCCATCCTCTGTTTCTTTTTGAAACTCGGTCACTTGTTCCTCTCTGATGGCCTGGAGGTGGTCTTTTCAACCCAAATTGGAACACCTAAATAAATGTGCTACTTTGAAAAGATCCCAAGTTCTCAGCTGTCATGGTTTATCCCCAGCCACTCCCCAGCCCCACACAGCCTCTCACTCATTCCCACATCAGCAGCAGCTGGGGGAGAGTCAGAAGGGTAAAAGTGAGAAAACTCATGGGTTGATATAAATACAGCTTAACAGGTAAAGCAGGAGCTGTGCACACCAGCAAAGCAAAATAATTACTAGGAATTAATTCGCTGCTTCAATTGGCAGGCAGGTGTTCAGCCATTTCCAGGAGAGCAGGGTCTCATCATGTGGAATGGTGACTTGGGAAGACAAACAATATAATTCCAAATATTCCCCCTTCCTCTTTCTTTAGCCCAATTTTGTATACTGAGCATGATGTCACATGGTCTGGAACATCCCTTTGGTCATTTGGGGTCACCTGTCCTGGCTGTGTCTCCCCCTAATCTCCCAATCACCCCCATCCCCTCCCCAGCCTGGCAGTGCAGGAAGGAGCAAAGGCTTTGGCTCTGTGCAAGCCCTGCTCAGCAATAAAACATCTCTGTGTTATCAACCCTGTGTTCAGCACAAACTCTAAACACAGCCCCACACCAGCCACTACGAAGAAAATTCACTTTACACCAGCCAAAAGCAGAACACCACCACCCATTGCAGAAGATTAGGCTGCTAATTTAGTTCCTTAAACAGGGTCCAAATATTTAAGCACCTTACTTGGAAGATTTTGGTTCACACTTCCCCTGTCTCCTGCTATGGCTTTGGATGTGCTCCAGAAAGGCCAGGGCTATCCACAAGTAACCATTATTCCTCCTACTGAGAATAATACCTTTCATCATTTTAACCAGACATTAAATATTGCCAGGCTATTCCTTCAGCTATCTCATAATTTGCCTCCTGAAGCTTGAACTCATCCTGGTGTCCTACCTCCTCTCCCTTGCCTTCCCACTCTGACTGCCTCAACTTTCCCAGAAATGTCCTTCCCAGACAAAAAAAAGCAGAAGACCCAGGAACAGGCTTCTCCATCTGGAAAATATCAATTCTTCTCTCCTGAGGAGTGTGTCCCTGGTGTTGGAGTGAGGAATGAACAGATGTGTTCTGAAGTGCTTCCTTACCACCCAGAGTGCTCCGACACAGAAGGACTTAACTGCCCCAGTGAAAAGTTGGGGGAAGGTGCCCTGATTTGTGTCACAGCCACTGGGAATACAGGGGCACATGGAGAGAGTGTGAATCAGAACTCTATTGATTTCCAGTCAGAAGAGTGACACTGGTTTACAGTAGAAGAGGAGTTTACATTTTAAGATAAAAGGTGAAACCTTGATTCCTTTGAAGCCAATAGCGACTTTGCCATTGACTTCATCAGGCAGTTTTCAATTTTAGGAAGACTGACCTGTTCTTATATAAGGCAAAAATTAAAGCAGCCTTGGAGACATTTTCTAAAGAATTCTTACCCCCTCGTTTCTCCTAGTGAGTGTAATATTTCAGGGCTTACACTAAAATAACAATAATAATAATTAAAATTCCGTATGTTTGTGTCCATATTATTTAGTGTCTTAAATTTACTAGCTATATCTCAGGCAAACAAGTGAACTCCATTCACCTTGCCTTGAAGAATGGAAACTTCAAGGACAAACCTATAGATAGAGATTAGAAGGAAAGAAAAAAAGAAAGATATATTGCTTTTAATTAAAGTACATATCCACTAGGCAAGAGTAGGCCTTTAGGAAACAGACTTTAACACAGAAGAAGTGAAAGGTCTGTGAATAGTCCCAAATAACCTTATGGGGAGTGGAGGGGAGAGAGTGGAGAGAGATAAGGGGAAGGAGGCAGGAGTTTCTGAATGTGAAAGTGAATATTACTAGGTGATGAAAATGGGACACATAAACCATTAAGCAAATTTCAGACTGCAGATTGACTGAGCTGTGCTATGCTTTAAAGCAAACCATAACTGAAGGTTTGTCTTCACATACATCTCTGGTTTATATGATGTATCTAGTGAGGGTGTGTCTGTGGGACACTTTTCGAATGCCATTCCAGAGAATGGTAATTTTCCTCCACAAAGAGGTAAAAATAATTTTTGCTTCAAGGCTGGGTATTGATTTTAGTTTTTCTTTGGTTTATCTTCTGTCAAAATTCACTAATAAGAAGCTCTGCTTTTCTCTGTGTGTCTTTAAAACCTACATTTTTCCTTCCCTTTTCTTCTTCCACACAACTTCCAGCTGACTTATTATATGCTGTTATTTTGCACTTTGCTATTCCTCAGCTGGTACTTAAGCCTTTCACCTACCTACGTCTAGGTGGCCTTTCTATTGTAGCAGAAGTAGTAAGAAGAGAAATATATATATATATATAAATATATGTATCTATTTATATATATATATATAAATATATGCATTTATTTTATATATAGAGTTACATAGCTCACAATATACACATTCAATGTCCTTGCTACCTTCTGTTCCAGAGGAAAGTTGGAGGTTTCCTTTACAATTTTAATTCTGGGAGAGTGAGAAAATAACTTCTATTCACCTGAAAATATAGGACTTTTACTTGATGTTTAGGTCAGGGATCTGTCTTGAGATTATGAGATTTGTAAGGCTTCAGTAGCAGCTAAGGGGAAAATGCCACATCTCCCTTATTTACAAGTGACTTTGAACTTATGGAGAAGCTCATTTGTATACATCTGGATAATCTATGTCTATAGTTAAAGCCACTCTGGAAAAAAAAAAAGTAAAAAGAACAAACAAACAAACAAAAATCTAACCTTGGAAAGCAAAAAGAATAAAAATAATACGAAAACAGCTGCATGGAAAAATGTGTAGATATGAGCTGAACACAATGAGGCATTTGCTAGGGGATGAGAAACCAGAAAATTACAAGCATTTAAGAGAAATGCTGCTTATTTTAAATTCACTTGCACATCCCATAGTAATATGCTTCACTATAGCAGACTGCTAGGCAGAGGGAGAAAAAAAGCTTTGTGAGTTCAATAGCTACCCACTGATTGTAAACATGAGGAGGAACTCTGTGAACACTGTGCTGAAATATAGGGTAATTTCCTCTTTATTAGAGTCCATGAAGTCTGCTACATTAATGGTTAGGCTCTGTATACAGTGCATATAACAGAATTATACAGATATTTTCTGCACTTCTTTACTTGCTTTTTTAAGTTCCTTCAGGGAAAAAAAAAATAAAAAGGGCAAAGTAGCTTTAATTTTTCTTTTCCTCCTCTCAGGATACTTCCCACCTCTCACATTAATATGTAGTACAGCACAGCCTGTGACTGACATCCCGGTAATGCCCTTCAATGCCCTACACTGGTTTTAAGGTGAATTTAACTTATATGAGGTACCTCAACTCAGTCTTGTGTATTGCTTTTTAAGGAGAGGAAATACAAAGAAAACAGGTGTTTGAGGTAGAAAAGGAAATCAGTGTATGATGCAGTCTGTCTATGGGCTAAGCATTCTAGCATGGGAAGTCTTGACCTCAGAGAGAGGATTAGGTCTGGAAATGAGAAAGGAGACATGGTCACTTCCAAGGGTCACACTGGGAACACACAATGACAAAGACTAGAGAACACACAATGTCTCTTGGCTGTAGCTGAAGCAACCTGTGGAAAACAGCTTGATTTTCTGAGGAGCACATGGGGTTAGTCCTCCTGAATGACACCGCCCCATCTACTCACTGCCATGGTGAGGGAGTCCCTTTTCACCTCAGTTCTGGACACAAGTCCCTGTCCCACCACAGGGTCCTGTTCTTGAGCTCTGTCTTCTGAGTGGACTTCAGACCTCCTGGAGTCATCCCTCAGATACATGCCATAACTTTTCTCCAGCTCCCTCTCTTCTTCACCCTGATGGGATGTGTGGATAAACCTTAAGTCTGGTTCATTCCTTCACAGTTCCTTATCTCCTCTTCTTGTCTCAGGGCCCCACAAGACATCTGTGTTGGAGAGGCAGTGGGTGACCTTGGCTTGGCCTCATGGGCCACTCCCTGTGCCCCCTGACAAAGAGTGAGGGGCGAAGAAAGGTGGCTGTGCTTGCCAAGTGCACTTACAGGAGGCAATGTTCCATTTGAACATTCATTCATCTCCTCCAAAGAGGGAGCTGAGGCTGTTTAGCCTGGAGAAAAGGAGCCAGAGGTGACCTTATCACTCTCTACAGCTTCCTGAAGGGTGTTTGTAGTCAGGTTGGTCTCTTTCTCCAGGCAAGAACTGACAGAACCAGAGGACACAAGCTGCACCAAGGGAAATTCGGGTTGGATATTAAGAAAAAAAGTTTTTACAGAAAGAGTGATAAAGCAGTGGAATGGTCTGCCCTTGGAGGTGGTGGAGTCACCACCCCTGGATGTGTTTAAAAACAGACTGGATGTGGCACTTGGTGCCATGGTTTAGATGAGGCATTAGGGCTGGTTTGGACTTGATGATCTTGGAGGTCTCTTCCAACCTAGTGATTCTGTGATTCTGTGATTCTATGATCTGAAATAGGAGCAGGCCATGTCCTGTGCATACAAAACATAACATGCTGGGCTTTTTTACGTAAAATCAAAAAGGAGTTCCATTCTAATGGAACAATCCTCTAACACTGTACTATTGTGGCATGGTAAAGCCTTTTATACTGCATTTTTTCTCATCTCACTTGTGGTGTTTAAAAGAACAAAATGTTCCAGTTTCATCTTCTAGATATACTTAAAAAAGCAAAAAACAAAAACAAACAAACAAACAAACAAACAAACAAAACCAAAAATTCTCAATAAGGGGAAGAAAGAAGGAAAGGGTGTTTATTACAGTATTATTACCTTATTTCATGTATCCAGAGAAGAAAGGCAACATCAGAGGGGTTCATAAACAAAATATTGCCTTTTTCCCAGATAGGACATGATTTAGCTAGGGGATGACTCTGGATTTCTTTTCCATAGGAGCTGCTTCAAGATTAGATGATAATGATGAGGCTAATATTGATCCATGGCATGTTTGTTAAAGGATGGGGACAAATTCTTACCTTGCTGAGGTCTGAACTTTTCTTTTAAATTTCCTTGGTAATCCAGACATTACCAAATTCCTTGTGCTTTACTGTGATTATTGGTTAAATAAAAAAAAAAAAAAAAAAAAAAGGTATTAGGGTAATGTAAAAGAGAACTAAAAGGCTGAGATAAAAAAAATTCAATTATCTTGATTATTTTAATTATTAGAAATTTCTGATATCACTATTTTTAAACTTTTTCAGTGTGCCAAATCAACACAGGGAATATAGCTGGATTTTTATAATGATGATCAATATTATTGGCATCAATACAATTAGAAAAAGATCTGAAACAATGTGATTCTTTGTTCCTTTAATGACAGTCAGAGCAATGTTGAATCCTGTGCTGCTTTATTGTTTCTTTTCCTTACTGATGTAATTTAAGTGAAGGCTTATCAGAAGGGTTTCTTCTGCTATTGGAGCTGCTTTGACTATCATTCCTCCTTTCTCTTTGCCAAGCCTGTGTTTGCAAAACAGAAAACCCGAATCCAAGTCCCTGCATCTGGTGTCAATTGAAATAAAACAAAGACAGGCTCATTTTAGCCACATAATTTAAGAAAGAAGACAGTATGATAACATTTAGAACAAGCCTCATACACACCAGCCAGCCATTATCCTTCAGAAGCAGGTGGCAGATGGCATGAAATCATCTTCATCAGACCTCCAAAGCTTTGCTGCCACATTTGGGAGCATGGTTCTTGTAATGACTACTTGCATATTCATACTGCGTGATGGGCACTTCTCGATTTCTGTGCACCTCATTTTGGAAAGAAGCTAATGTGGCTACGCGTGTACTTTATTGCACCATTCACATTTGGCATCATTAAGAAGAAGGAGAAGATGATTTCTTTTTTTTTTTTTTTCCCCCTCTTTTCTGGGTGCATCCTTCTCTGCTTGCGTCAGAATGGCACAGGAATCGAAATGCGTGGCAGTCTGGAGCACCACGACTTGCCTGAAGCTGTGATGAGATTAGCCTCAGTGTAATGCCTCCTGTGAAATAAAATCAGGATTAGTCCTCCATGTCATATGGACACATCTGACAAAAATAGATTCTCCTTCAGATCTAGAGCTCAAAGGTTGCTCTCCAGTTTTCATGACATGGTTGTCAAATTTCTTTTCAGAACCGGGTGTGCAAAGATATCTGTGGTTTACAAATCATCCAGGTGAGGCATATTGCTTTTCCAAGACTGCCTGGAGAATCAATGGCAGATCTGGAGAATTTACTTTGGCTCATGAAAGAGCAGTTTGCTCATACCTTACTTGCACTCCTGAGTCTGTTTTGCTGGTGGGAGTTCAGGCAAGTCCATGATAAGATTCCTTCTGATTTTAGAGGGTGCCACACATTGAAAAGTCTCAGGACTCGGCTGTGGGTGCTGTAGTACCTTATGCTTCAGTTAAAGAATTTTGTAAACTAGTGAGCGTGCAGGAATGAGCTTTGGATTCCTGCAAGTGCTGAGAAATGCAGAGAACCTGAGCCCCAAGGACTCAAAAATGCAGCAAGAGGGAAACGTTGATTGCTCCAGTGTGCATCAACATCAGCGCCATCAGCTTCCAATCCTGAAACCACCATTATAGAAAGGGAAAAAAGAGAAACACGGCTGATTCTGATCTTTCAGCTTTTTCCTCTGTGGTCAAAGGCAACATGGTAGCTTGGAAGTCCTCTGACAAATCACATATGGATGTCAGAAGTCACTGCCACTAACGTTTCCACTGGCAAGAAAAACGTATTCTAGCATTGCCCCTAGCACTTCATTTCTCCTGCCCACCACAGAGCAGAAGGCAAAGCCCACAGTTTAGAAGATATGCCTAACACCTGAGTGGAGGGTGCAAGCACACATGGGAAAGCAAATCAGAGATCCAGAAGAGAGTCAGAAGACGTACAGAAGAATCAGAGAATAAGAAGCAACCTGTCTTGGTTCAGAGTACTTGCCTACTACATTTCGTGGTTTCGAGGACATTTCTTATAATGGATTGTCACTAAATCCCCAGGTAGCAAAGTGCTTGTGCTCCATTTAAACACATGCTTAATTTAAGCATGTAAATAGTCCAATTTATGTTGTATCAAGGCCCAATTCATTCTCATTAAAACCTTATTTTAAAAACCTAACAGTGTTGCTACTGATTGCTTTCATCCCCTTCATCTTTGAGTGGCACTTTTTCCCTTTATTTTCCTTTTAATTTTGTTGCATTAAAATGTTGCATATTCATATAGCAGCTACAAGTTTTGTCTGAGAAAAATACACTGCCTTCTAAGACTGTTCTGCTCAGCGAGAATATATTATTAAATACCATAAACAAATACAGATATGCACTGTGACATCTGGATGGAAATAACCCTACAGTCACATTTTACAAAGGAAGCCCAACAAGAAGAGCTCAGACATGTAAAATGAACATTAATGGCATCTTAATGTTCCTCAGCTGCCTCTGGAGGGTTCAAATATGTTGCATCACAGCCAGTTCTAGAGAAGGTTTATTAGCAGATGGAGCCTTGTAGGAACTCAAAATACTCTACCAGATACATTAATCCCCCAACAGATACATTATGTTGTTTTTTTGGTTTTTTTCAGGGAAGGAGGGATGCTTATAATCATATGTATATATTTTGTGGTTGTTGTTAAGCCAATCGGTATTTGCTTGCAGGCATCAGAAGCTGGTAATTTTTTCAATTTTTTTTTTTTTCTTTTTGCCAAGGGTGATTCATATGCATAGAATATTATGAGTATTGAGAAGGGAAAGGAAGATTTTGGTTTTTTATAAATTTGTGTTGATTAGTTTCAGCAGAACTTTATAGTTCACCCACAGCAAAAATAAAAAGGAAGGATGAAATAACAAAAGAATCTGAGTGATGTATATGAATGTTTCTGTGCCTGTTTATGCTGTTATGAATACAAGGTTCAAGCTGATATGGATGCAAAGAGCCCACTGAATGACAGAAGGATTTAAAATTAAAAAAAAAAAAAATTACTAAAACAGAAACTATAGAAAGAAAGACATTTGTTAACTTTTAACCAACACGTATTGGTGCAACTTTTCTAAAATCTGTTCTTCGAAGTTCTTTAAGTCTTTTTGCAGATATCTCAAGTAACATTAGACTGAAGGTTCTTCATGTGCAAAAAACACATATTTTGCCCTTGGGAGCAAAAACATCATGATACATACCTTTTTTATATTCAGTTTTATGAGATTATGATATTTCAGGTAATTGTAAGGGGGGAACTCTTTGCAGAATCAGATTTTTTATGTGTGACAAGACACTAAGGAATTAGTTTTTGGAGTGGAATTTTTGCTTAGGACTGTGCTATTGCTATTAGTTTTTTGATTCTGGAATATGGGACTACTTTTCCCATTCCATTTTCTCAGTCCAGGACTAATATAAACACTGTAATTTCTCAGTGGTTTTTCTTTTTGAAGGAAACATGACTTGTGACTTGAGTCACTGTCTGAAGAAAAATAAGCTGCTCTCATGTTGGTACCATGTTTTTTAGTCTCAGGTCCAGGGGTTTAATTCAATTCCTTTGTGGAATGGGCCAAAAATTAAGCATGATTCTTTGCCTAATGAGCTGTAAATTGGGTAACATTTCTGTTACCCAAACAGCTTGAACAAGGAAGTTAAATAGTATATTTCCAGTTGAAGCTAGAGGAATAATTCAGTTCAGTGTGATTTAACTTACAAGTTTTCAAGGTTGGCTAATATCATATTAGTCTTCTGAGATGTGCAGTGTTTTTGTAGCTACTGCAGCTTTTTAAGTCCTTAAGAATATTTAATTAATGAATCTGTAGTAAAGGTGTATTTTACACACACTTGTAGATGCAAAAATTGAAAAAAAAAAAAAAAAAATTGGATTTTTCTACTTGATTCCCAATACCTGTGTTTCTATTTTCTAATTTGAACTAAAAAAATCCACGAAGATTTTCTCAAATCATTTCCTTATTTAAGAAAACCACTGCAGTTCACGTATGTGCATATCCAGAAATATTTGACAGAATATACCTGTCAAAAACTTTAACTTGTGACTTTGGTAAGTCATATTTATCTTTTAGCACTGCTTTCTTGCCCATCTTTGGTCCTTTCTCATTACATTTATAGGATTCAACAACAAATACCATGTCTACATGTTTGAAAAGTCCCTGAAATGACAAATACTGATTTCAGTCATTGTTTTCTGTAGTTGACTTTAGACAGATATGTTGTGAATAGTGAACACATTTCAGAGAAGGGTTAAATAGACCCTTTAGCTCTACACCAAAGACCAAGATCTTGTTTCCTTGATTTCCCATACCTGCAGTGCTCAAGGGCAGGTTGAATGCATCCTGAGCATCCTGACCTTAGAGGTGGTGTCCCTGTGCATGGTGAGGGGTTGGAATTAGAGGAACTTTAAGGCCCCTTCCAATCCAAGCCTTTTTATTATTCTCTGACTCCAAAATCATCAGAAACTGTAGTGAATCTCTTCTGAATGTCGTGTGTCTCTTTCCACCAACTGTATCAGAAACCTCAAGCAACTACAGTTTGACTTCAGGTAACTCATACAAAAGTTAAAAGTAGTTGAGACAAATTAATGTTGTTAATATCTTAGATGAGTCTCTGAAACTGTGTGTTCTTCCCAGGAACTTACCTGGAACTTTTCTACTTAGCTTCAGTTTCACTCTGCTGAGGAAATCACTGCCTTACTGTGTTCTTTGCTATGCTGCATTGCTGAAAAGGCACAGGGTTTAAAATTTGAGATCTTAAGCAGTAATTGGGATGTGCCATGAATTAGCAAAGGAAAAAAAACCCCCAAACAAACAAACAAAAATCTACAAAAAAAACCCCAAAAAAACCCCAACAGAAAAAACCCCAACAATCAAAAACAAGACAAAAAACCCAGGAAGATGAATGTGATTTTCAGTTTCACAGGAAGGTTGTTATTGCCCCTGTAAGCAGCTAAAAAATTCAGACACAGCCACATCTTAAGTAATGTGTTGAGCTGTCCAAAAGGTAATTTACATGCTGTCAAGGCAAACAAGAATATGCTCACAAATTCAAGAGCAATATATGCGCAATTTGCACAACATCAATTCCTTGGTTGTTTTTTGGATGGAGCCATCGCCATCAATTAAGTTAGTGACTCTTTGATTCAAATTACTTTTTGACACATAGTGAACAGAATGGCTCACAGGAGCATTATTTTCCCCATTGTTCCCTTGGCAGCCATAGAGTAAATGCAAACAGGTGGAAATGTGGAACATCACTGCTGCTGAATCACATAACTGACCAACTAGGAGGAATCAGCATAATAAATATAAAGATAATTTTGAGGTGGGAGACAGTGGAAGTGGATACTTACATCCTCCCTGTTGTTCAGTGTTTGACGTAACAGCGCCAGGCTGCCAAAGAGAGTTTAATAAGAGCACTGAGCCAGATTCTCAGATGGTGAAATATGCTCTACTTCCATGCTGCACCCATAAGATAGAGCCATTATTGGAATCAGAGCACACAGCTGGCACTCTAGAACAGCATATTCTAAGGTGAAAAATTCATCTAATAAACTCCATGTTTTTTCCATGTAAGAAGCACAAGAGCAAATGGGAAAACATGAGTCAAGAGGTGAGGATCAGAAAACACTTTTTTTTCAGTAATGTTGCAGTGGAGATTTGTCATCAGCATAATGTTTAACTAGTTCCTGAAATGTGGCCTCACAGAGCAAACTGGACATAAATAACAGTACTTTGGACTGGAAAGGTACTGGTAAGCAACCAGTTGTCTTTCTTTGCCATGCCCTGTATTCCAAGTGCAGCTGTGTGCATCACGGGTTTTATGAGTCCTCAGTGGACGAGGATTTCACCTTGAGTCAATCCTGGCTCCGTGCCTTCATTTCCTTTTCATTCCTCAGCCTGACACAGACTCATCAACACAGTGACACAGTGGGATTTTTTGAACCTTGCAAAGCTCTGAACACAGAGTCAGAGTCTGCCATATTATTAGCAAGGCACATATGGAAGAAAACCTGCATCATTCTGACAATGAAAAGGATACCAAATACTAAATTAATATCTAATAAACTGTTAAATAAAGTGCCTTGGGCAACCATTTAAAGTGAAAAGGGAGGCAGCTGGGTCTAGCCATGGGTCTGGACCTCAGCCTGCTCTCTGATGATGATTTTTATATGGCAGCAGCACAGAGCAATGAGGAGGATCTTCACATTGCCTGGAGATGTGTTGGTTTGGGAAGTGCTGACATCACTGTTATCAAAGCCTCCTGTACTGTGGAAGGTTATGATGCTCATGCAAGGGCTTTCATGCTCTCATTTAAGCTTAACAGATTGCAAAGGAGAATTTCCATTTATAGAGGTCCTTCGGGGCTGCTGGCTGGTCTGTTTGGCATGAATGACTGACACACCACAGAACAGTAGCAATGATATGTGCTATACATAAGCTAACAGTGATTGATTAAAGTAATAAGAGAGGGAAGATACTATGCCTGAAGAGACAAATGATATAAGCAGCTTGCCTACCACTATGGAGATAACTGAAATAAGAATAAATGTTGACAATGGATTATGTAAGTCATTGATGGCATTTAGATTTCTGAAAAGGATGCAGAAAAAATAAAGCATCAATCATTTCATTACATATGCCTGTTCATTTTCCTTCTCCATCTCCAGCTTCCTATTCCTTTAGTTGAACATTCATTAAAGATAGATCTCATGTCTTTTGCTAATGACTGGACCATACATGGGGGGAGAAACTGTGGTCATCAGCTCCTTTATCAGTTGTACGTAGCAGCAAGTGCAGTCAGAAACTGTTCTGGACTTGATCTCTGATAATAATCCAGGACATGATACATGCAACAGAAATAGTTAAGCAGCTAAGGTCTACTTTAGTGATCATAATATAATCAGATATGAATTATTCCTCTGGGTATGTGAAAATAGAGTCTCAGAGTTAATGTAACTTCTCTCCCTCCTCCTTTTTTTTTTTTTTTTTTTTTTTTTTTGAGGCTGGTTTGGATCTAATATATGGAATAATTTTTCAGGAAGTGAAATGATATCAACAGAAGTGCAGAAAATCGACCATTATGAAGAAGAGAAAAAAAAAAAAGTGTGAAGTTCTGTATCTAATTGGCAGATATAGAGGATGGATACCAGCTATATCCATCCCAGTAAAAAGTATCAAAAATAGGACGAGAGACAAGGATGTGGTAAAGCAAAGATAATAAGGAGGAGCAGAAGGCATTTGAAAAGTTCAAAGGATATGTTAAGTGGAAGGAATGGGCAGATTATATGTGTAGATAAAGCAAGTAAGAAATAATTGGAGTGAAAATGAACACTGAACATGAAACAGGCCAAGACATCTCAACCCCACAGGGTTTTAAGATATTTACACAATACTCAGCTGGAAAAAAGGTAATCTTTGTAAACTTGATAATGAATAAAATTTTATATAATGTATCAGCACCACAAAACATTCTGTTCCTTATTCCAGTACGTTATTCAAAGTCTGCTGGAGTTGGTGGCAGTCTTTCAGCAGCTTTTCAATGATTAGATCAAGTCCTATTAAAATTATATATCAGGTAGGTTGAACATTCATAACCTAGGAATTTAGGCTCAAAATCCCCAGCTGGCAGCTAGGCACCTAAGACCCATCTGGTCCTTGGTCTATGAAATTCCTTTGAATATCCTATCAGTTTGTTTTTAAAGCAGGTTTCACTTCCATTCAAAGATTTTTTTTTTTTTAATATATATTAAAATGTAATATTCTAACAAATGTAAAAAAAAATTATGAAAAGAAACCCAGTCTAATAAAAATCCTAATAAATTCATAATGAATTGAAAACTGAGAATACCTAGAGTAAAATAATAATAATAAAAAAATAAGGCAATAAAACTGTGAATTAAATATTTTCTATTTTTATATTGATTTTAAAACCTTCTGATTGGGGAAGATGAATACAAGCTTAATAAGAATTTTACAATGTAAAGAAAAAATAATCTAAGATATTTTCAGAGTGATAGTTGCAAATAGAAATATCCCCATCAGGAATGATAGTCATCTGGCCAATTCATCTGGCCAGACCCTTCCCGTGGTGCATTTGTCCACTGAAATGAATGATCAAACTGTGAGCAGAGCAGCAGTTTCTCAGTGAGGTGCAAGGAGAGTGAATAGAGACAGGCATTCACAACAACTCAAAGTAGGACAGATCTATTATGTTCATTGCTTGTGGAGTTAAAAACCGTTCCTCAATTCAGGTGCAGAAAACACAGTAATTTTCCCAGTTCTTAGGCTACACAAAAACACAGAACCATAGATCCCCGGGGAGCACCACTGGTAACCAGACACCAGCTGGATGTAATTCCAGATTGCACTCATCCAAGCCATTTGCAGCCAGTTTCTCCAGGGGAATGTGTCAAAGGCTTTACTGAAGTCTGGGTGGAGTCCACATCCAGGTCCTTCATCCACTAAGCAGGACACCCTGTCCTAGAAAGAGATCAGGTGGATGAAGCAGGGCCTGCCTTTCACAAACCCATGCTGGCAGAATTCCACCGTGAAAAGAATTGCAGGCCTCAAAGAAGATGTACTCCAATCACTAAGGTGCTACAGAGCAAGTTTCCTTTTTTTTTTCCTTTTCCTTTTCCTTTTTTTTTTTTTCCTGTTTTGTTTACTTTTTTTTTTTTTTCTTTACTCAATTTTTTTATTTAAGAGCATGATAAGGAGAACAGCATTAACCATGTCTATGTAATGGGATGCCAAAATTTTCTGCTTCCTTCATCAGCAGGCTGCTTTCTCCTTGTGGTCTGGCAATTTGTGTTCCCCACAAGAAATGTAATGTCTGTACAATTACTGATGAAATCAAAGTGAAATATTCAGAGTTATGTGACTCTTCTTGAGGCAGAACTGTGTCTCATTAATGAACTGTGTTGCCATACTGAGGTTAGTAAATAGCATTAACCCTAATTTAATGGTCAAGAGAACGAGGCAAATGTTAAGAGAGGAAAGTGTAACTTCCCAACTAGGGAGTGAGTCAGCAGCAGTAGAGCAGGACAGAGTACACAAATTTTCTTTCTCTGGTACCTTCCTGTTAATTCAGCCTCTGTTTTCAATACTAAACATGGCACTTTGTCACAGTAAGCAAAATTAAGGGAAATACAGTCTCCTACGTTAAAAGCTTTGTGTGCTTTTTTATTGTTCACATGTTTGTTTGTTTGCTTGTTAGGTTGTTTTTTTACAGTGTACCATGACTTAGCGAATCAGTTCAGAAAGAAAAGGGGTGGGGGGGGGGGGAAAGATCAGTAGAGTACTTTTTATTAATTGGGCCAGGTTATGTGCCTGTCAGCAAAAGGGAAAAACATGCATTTGGCATATTGCTGCTGAGCATGCTTTCTATTTCATCCCAGTGCACACCTCAGCTGTACCGAGCATTTAATAAGCATTATATTTAGTGCCCTTTAAAAAAAAATGATTGAATTATTACTCTTTTTATGGTTCTATAAAAGCCTTTAATAATTTGGGGGCAGAAGCTTCATCTTTCCTGCCTAGCCAATTGTCACTGAGTGATTAAATTATTCATGCAGGTTTCAGTTAACTTTGTTTACTGTGACCAGATCATGGTGTCTTTAGTTTGGAAAGTGGAAGCCAAGTAAGAGCATGTCTCTGGTGGTTTCTGCTGTGGAGATGGCAAGGGGTGTAAATCAGCAAAGACTTATAAAAATATACATATACAGGAATAAAACCCCTACAAATATTATATGCAAAGAGAATATTTATATTAAATTCTTTTTGATTAGTAAACAAACTGGCCTGGAGGACACTGAGGGGAGGGAGAGACTCAGAAGAGCTTGGTTTGAGACAAAATTGCCAGAGCTTTTTGTTTCACTAAAGATGAATTTGGGTAAAGACCCATGGAAGTCAAAGTAAAGAGCTTCACTGAGGGTTAAGGCAGGATTTTGGATTTCTGTAGTTACAGGTAGTAACAGTGAAATCATTCTGTTCAATGTGCTGCACTTTACTCAAGGCCTTGTTCCTTCCTTCACAGGTAGAGAAAGTATCTTAAATTGTATAATTTTCTAATAATAGAATTGGCTTACACTAGTCATAAGAAAAGGAAACATCTAGGATAAAACGACTTTATCCTATGATGTCATGACAAGTGCCATTCCATCTGTTTGTATGTGAGATCTACCCCCACAGCCTCAAAATCAGACTGCTGTCAACTTGGAGCTAAAAGGATCCATAAGATGCAGCTTTCATGAATTTACAGTAAAGAGCTTGTAGAAATAGGCATTAAAATACAACCAAACAAAAAAAAACAAAAACAAAAAAGCAAACCCTGATGGAGGTTAGCTATCAGGCTATCAGCCTAAAAATTACCAGTGTAACTGAAATATAATTATTCAGCACTGGAGACTCTAATTTACTGGTTGGGATGAAACTTTATAGCAGTTTAATAAATTACTTCACTCGAATTGTGTTGTTTTCTGGACCTGAGAAACTATCCATTTTGGAGTTTCTGGGAGGTGGAATTACTAAAAAAAGAGAAAAAGATTGTTTTGTTGAAAAAAGATAAATGCTCAAAAATAATAATAAAAAGAAACTAAAAAAGGTTTTCAGTACCTACACACACAGATTTTGGACTGGCAGCACTTGTTACTTTCTAAAACAGACACAGACTTCTGTTGTCATGTTTTGTGTCATTTGTTTCTTTTCTTACTTGTTTTATCATATATGATTTTTTTTTTTTAAAGTGTGAAGTGCATTATTTATAAAAAAAACAAAAAAAACACAACAGTCAAAGAAGTAATGTACTACTAAATGCAATCCTAGTCCTTACTGAGTTTTATTAAGTGCCTTCTGCTCCAGGAATTTTCCTCATGTCTCACATTTTGCAATTTACTTCTCCCTTACTGTTGATAACAAGTCCTTCTACTTAAAATTCATTTTTCCTTACTGACAAATCCTCTTTTTTTGTTATTTTAAGTTGTTCTTTCCCTCTGTGAAAATGAGGCACAATCTCAACTGACAGACTGTGATTTAAGTAGCTGAATGTTGGGATGATTGTGGAATTTTCACAGTCTTGAGTTATGCCAGGCACTAATTTCAGTAACGGGGCCCCACCATGCAGGTGCTGGCAACAAAGAAAGATACTCAATGCCCTGAACAGAGCACTATTAAAGTCTGATTCACTGTAGGGTTTCTTCAATCGCTTCTCCATCAAAAACTTCAAAGACTTATAAAAAGGCAAAATTGAAGTCAAGCTGCGGTGAATCAGGTCCCTACATACACTAACCTTTAATTTAAGGCATACCAAAGAAATGATGAGTTGTAGCTGAGGCCATGGGGAAGGGAGAATGTTTCATGATCATTCATGGCTTAGACAAACAGCAGAGAAGGAAAGCATCTGGGAAAGGCACATTGACTAAGAGCAGAGGACATAACCCGCCTCATATCTACGCATGGCAAATCAATTTAATGTCTTTCATTACTGCTTGAAAACGGAAACTTACATGTGAACAATAAACTTTAATCTGGTTGACAACAGTTTAAAAAATGCACTGGAAGCAAGTTTCAGCTGCATGACATACTTTATGACACTTATTAAAAAGACATACTTGTAAGTCAATTAACCTGCCCAATGGTACATTTTAACTTGTTTTCTATTAGGAAAGGCAGCAAAAGGGCAAAGTTTTTCATTTGGGAAAGTTCTCAGTTGATTCCTTTTTCCTCTTTAAGTGAAGGACATTGCTGGTGTCATCATTCCTAACCAGTCCAATATGAAATATAAGCCATTGGTGTCCACCAACTCATATTGTCACAGGTAACGGTTGCTTATTCCCTAAAACTTTATAGTCATTGCAGTCTGATATGGTAATTCATTAATTACAGTAATGATGACACCACAGGATGAGGCAGTTAACAAGGTTATACATCTATCTGTATATTACAGAGAGCATCATTTGCACCCAACAGAGGTAAGGTCGCAAAAGCATTTTAGCTGAGCTTCTCTCATCCCAAAACTTTCCAAATTTGGGTGTTCTTGCTTCTGTTCCATTTCCCATCACCTTACCTCTCTTCAAAGTTTGTGCTATTAAAATGTAAGTATGCAGACAAACACACAGACACAGGTACATTTTGTATAATTTTATTTTCTATCCATAAACTCTCCTTATAACATGTATAAATATATATAGGATGTATAACTAAATATATTTATGCACTGCATATATTATAAACATATTTAATTTATACATAAAGACTCATAAGTATAAAAAAATGAGGATTTTTTTCTAGATTAAAAAAAATAAATAATTGCTATGTGATTTCTTGTGGCTTAGGTCTATGGTAGCATATGATGTGAAAGGCAGAAAGAGAAGGGAGGAGACAACTGAGATTTTCTCCATTTGTGAAAGTATATTGCATTACACCTTGGCTCATGATGTAGAGGAGTCAGTGGGTAAAGTAGACCAATAAAGATATAAACAGGACAGGCTTTTTTACTTCACATTACTGCAATTTCAACAGAACTGGTAAAAAACAAAAAATAAAAGCCAACCAACCAGCCGGCCAGCCAAGACTAAAACCTAAACCAAATAAACAAAAAAAACCAAACCCAAACAACAAAAAAAAAACACACAGAAAAAACAAACCAAACAAAAAAGCCAAACCAAAAACCAAGCCAAGGGAGCAAAAAACCAAACCAAATCAAAAACAAAACAAAACAAAACAAAAGCAAAGAACAACAACAACAAAAACAAAAACAAACAAACAAACAAAAAAAAACAAGAACAAAAAAAATCATAAACTCAACACCAAAACTGGTTGATCTGGCTGGAGTCTGACAACTCAGAACAGTGAAACTTTGTTCAATTATTTCTCATGTGTGTCACACTAGGTTCACCTTTGGCTTGAAGTTTGCTGAGATCACTTTGATCTGCTCGTTAAAGTTATTGCAGGTCTTTTAGATGTCCTGATTTATGTAGGATTAAAAGTACACTTTTTTTCTTATGAGATATTTGATAATTTTACATCATGTCTCTGCCTAGTCTTGAAAGTGTTGAACCAGAACAGTAGTATTTTAATTTCTGCAATAAATATTAGGGGACGAGTAGGCATTTTAGGAGCATGGATATACACATATTTAAGCTGCTTGCTAACTTACCCCTGAATCACTATTGTTTTTCTGTCAGGGTTCTGTTTTCTTGCTTTAATTGCATACAATTGAAATTTGTACAAATGTTTAGAACCCTTCCAGCTTCTAATGGCAATGGATTTTTGTGTAACTTCCTATATTTACATTCTTCTCCAGAAGATCAGAAAGGTTATATCCTAAGACAGTCCTGGTTCTTATGGAACATCGATTTACTGATTATGGGGATGGCCATAAAGAACAAGTGGAAGGTGATGTATTGCTGCATAAATATTTAAAAACTCCTTTGGGATTTATATTTTCTGAGTCTGTCTTTGTGGGATGAGCTTATTTCTAAGTGTATATTTTTAGTGTCAGTAATTATATACAGGTGTACATATTTTTGAATAAATATGCAGTAAATTAGCTTGAACTATCTAAAAAACAGACAAAGGTCTCTGAGTCTTCCATAGCTGTTTTTCTTCAAATATCAAGATGCAAGTGAAAAAGAAATGAGTCAGATAATCATGAAGTAGGTAGCTAGCCTATAGTGGAAAAATGTGGGGAAAAAAAGAAAAAAAAAAACCCTTCCACCTTTTAAAATGAATACAGAGCAAGCCTCAGAAGGGCCTACAAACTCAAATGCTCTCAAGAGAGTTTGGGAGGGAAAAGTGCTTTCAGCAACTCTTTTTTATCTTCAGGTTTTTCACTTTCTCTCACTTTCTCAAATGCTGGAATTGACCCTTAGAGGGTCATGGAATCTGATTTATTGTACTGCATTTAAATCAACAAAGTCAGTTTCTCAAAGCTGTGCTATAAGTTGCTGTTAATCTTACTTGAACTCACCTACCTTCCTCTTCCTCTTCCTCCCAAACTTTCATGTTTGTTTAGAATGAGAAAGATTCTGGTGTCAGGAAGCCAAGAACATAAAAGATATTATAATCATAAGAGTTGGCTTCCAGCATAATGTGTAATTTTCCAAGTACACATGGTGTCATTGTGGACAGAATTATTGCTTTTCTCATTTTCTTTATTGCTTTTTTTTTTTTTTTAATGTAATCATCAGTGAATGATCAGGAGGTTTTTTGAGTTCCATAGGCTCTGTCATCTAAATCTAATTTAGCCACTTTTAATTTTGTTTTCCTTGTAATTTCCAAGTGTCAAAATCTTTGAGAAAAGTATAGGCACTATCACAAAAGACCAAGAAAAATCAAAGCACCTCTAATGCATCAAACAAATCAGTGTTAACTTGTGGAAAGAAATTATGTATTTTGGTATATGGTCATTAGGGAAATGGTATTAAAAGTAAAACTGCTGTGGATTGGAGACAGGACTTTACATTAGTGTTTCTTCATCCCACGCTGTTAATGTGAACTGAAAACTAACAATGTTAAATAGGTCAAGAAGAAGAGGAAAACCTGGTCATATTTAAGATAAAAAAAATGTTTTCTGTTTTTGACGTTGTAGAGTAGAAAATAGGGAATTTTATCATTGTTCACAAACTAAGAATGTGCATTTTTCAGAGTGAACTAGGATCATAGAGTTGTTTCTTTTGTCTTTTTCTTTTTTTTTTTGTCACTTCCCTTAAATTGTAGAAAAAGGGAAAGCTTCTGTTTGTTAAGGAAGGTTAGATTGACTTGAGTTGGTGGGAAAGAGTGAACAGTATTCCTTCTGCTAAATGTCAGTAATTTAATTTTGGAACTTGCATTAATAAGCTCCTAAACTTCCCAGTTGTCTCTTAAAGGTCTTAGTTTTTTTTTAAGGTGGAGTCTTCAACATTGCTGCAATTAACCCAAGTAATTTACGTTGCATAAGACTGGTTTAAATTCCAGCAGAGCTCCTGAAGGAAACAGATGTTGTACCATAATCCCGTGGAATTCTGAGCTTGCAAACCAAGGTGCTGCTCTGAAATGTATTTTTGGGGTGCTGACAATGAAGTGGGTTTGAAAAACGTATTTGGTTTATGCCATCTGACATTTGCATCATTGTTCTAAGAACTTGAAATATTACAGCATAACCCCCAGGAATGATCCTGCCATATTTCCATGTGGCACAGGAGCTTATCAGGATCCTTCTTTATGTCTATATCCAAATAATCTACAACAGAAAATAATATTTTCTGGAAATTAACAAGAACCCTTTGGGGTATAGCTAATAACATAATACAAGTGACTATTATTGTTTATTGCAGCAATAAAAAAAAATTAAACACGTAAATATCCTATTATATTCTATTAATATAAAAAGCATATTTATATACTTATATATCAGTATATTATATATATAAGCATAGTGTATATATATACAATTATATATTATATTATATATATCAGTATATTATATCTATAAGAATATATACTTATATATATAGTACATATATTTATATACTCATATACTCCATAATCATTATAACAAGTAAATATTCTATTATTCTATTCCGTATTCTATTTCTAAAAATAAAAACAAGTCTTAAAGGCTACAAAGCTTACAGATATACAAGAGTTACAGCATGGTATTGTGATTCTTCTGTGCCAAGAGGTCTTTCACTGTGTTGTAATGCATCATAGTAAAAATTTTGTAGGCAAATCAGTTATTTTAGATGAAATGTGAATGTGTTACCTACAGTGACAGAAGGTTATTATTTTTTAAAACTTTTTGACAGTAAAAATTGTTAATAAATCAGGCTTGGATTATGCTTCATTGTGATGTCTTGTGAGCCACAGTAAATTTTTTTGCATTACATCTGTTAGAAAGACATTAAAGTCTTTTCACAAAGAGTTAAAGCAACACAGACTCCAACATGGTGGTAAACCAAATACCTGACTTGTCATCCTTAACTCCATTTCTATCCTTCCATCCATGTATCCATCCTAAATTTTGACATTTCAGCTTTCAACAACTTAATAATGGGTTTTGGTCTTTTGTCATGGTTGTGGTTTTTGTCTTGGTTTCCTTTTAATTCCTCCTTACAGACCACAATACAGTCAACTCCTTTCTTTGATAAAGGGAAAAGACTGAACTGCTCTATTTTCTCATTATAGTGAAACTTCTAAAAACCTCTGATCATCCAGTATCCATAAGATCATACAAAAATTTGACCCCCCAATAATTCATTTTTGTAGACCCATACCCTGCATAATTAATTTCCTTTTTTTTTATCTTGTTGCTCCTATATTTAGAATAACAGCCTACACTATAGCAAACATTGTCTTGTGGTGCTGAATTAAACCCATCATGTAAATACTGTAATTTCTTTTGGCAGTTTGGTTCAAAAATTTGTTTATCTAGGCTTGTTAAATATGAGAGCCTGATTTCTTGTTTGAATTCAACTCCAGTGTTCAGCCATTGACTTTGCTACTTTTATCGGCGGAATGAAATTAATTTTGGCTATTTCCAGTACTTTCTCCTCTTTATGTTTGCTTTTCCCATTTTAAAGAATTTCTTTAAACCATTAGGCCATTTTATTTTTGTGAGTCTTTTCTACAATTAAACTAAGTGGCCAACATGGATGCTTCAGTTCTGTATAATATGCCACAAGTGGACTTCTCAAAGCAATGCCTGTCCTCCTCTGTAAAAATAGTCTTGTCTCTTTGCAAGGAAGCACATCATGGGAGCACTGAGCAGCCTCTGTTAATTTTGTGACATGGCATGATGGCACTGAGCCCCTCAGATTCTGCTTTTTTCTTTCTGTGTCACTGGATTGAATATGCATCTTTTTCAAATTCAAGAGCTTTCTCTTAATTTGGTGAATTAAGATGCCTAATTTTTTTTTTCTTTTTAATGGGCTCAGTTTATTTTATTTTATTTGTTAACCAGTTTATTTTTCATTTAATAAATGCTTTTCAATAAATGCTGATGTCTCACACTCATAGCTTTTTCAATGAAATCTAAGTTTCTGCCCTTTCCAGATATATTATGAAGAATGATTTTGAAAATTATTAATAACTACCTCATTGGTGTGCCATAATAAAACAAGAGGGCTTTATTGAAGTTTCTTTCTGAGGCACAGAAGTGTGAGTATTGAGAGGGAAAGAATTACTCCTGTGGATAATTTACTTCAGGATGTTGTAGAAAAGGACAAGTCTCAGGGAGAATTTAAATATCTTGTCATCTCATGGGTAGTATAAACAGTCCTATAAATAAGTGGGGGGAGAAAAGAGAAGTGGTCATTAAAAGCAGAAGGTGCTGAAATAAGTAAGAATGAAATTGCCTTCAAAATCAGGATTATAGAACATAATTCAATAGTCCAGCATTAACTTTAATGTGGGTCAGGGAATTGTCTGAAGCATAGATTGCTCTCACCTCATCTGACCACAGAAAGAGAGGGTCTGATAGATAATGTGGTTCATTCATGACATTCTTAAATTTAGTCTCTAATATCTGTAATCATCCTGGTAATAAACAGCTCTACAACAAGTCCCTTTTGTTGGAAATCCATCACTAACTGTGCAACAGGTACTGTGGCTTTTACAGGAATTATTATTCTGGTCATTGTCTGATTCGTTGTCACTTTTGAGCAGTGCATTTTAAAATCATAACCACGACAAGGCCCACAGACACCATTAAGTAAGAAACCTTAGAAGGCTATCCAGGGCTTTCTAATACAAAGCATGGGGCATTGCAGTGAAAGCCTGAATGGCATCTCCTTTCAAGGAAGCAACAAGAGAGCTCTGAACTGGTAGTATCAAATTGTTAAGACTAAATCTGTAGCCCAGGGACATCAATAGAGATTTCTTGGGGCTGTGGATTGGACACTTACACACGTTCAGCAAAGCACTTGCACATATGCAGATGGTCCTTATTTTCCAAATCATTTAAGAACACTCTGAACTTTCAGTAAGTGCTTACAGCTCTGTTGAAGTCAATATGAGCATGTTTTAAAGCAGTTTGTTGAGCCGGGAGGAAATGATGAATCTGGGCCTCAGTGAGTTTTATGGAAATGCATGATGTACTTAAATTTAACATATTTATGTAGTAAACTCTCAAATTTCTCCACTGAGTCCAATTTGAAAATGAATAATACATAACCTCTGGCCCTGTGCTTCCTTTGAGCTGGAGAGGCCAAGCAGCCCAGAAGCTAAATGGTTACCTATTTCTATGCCAGACTTTTCCTCAAATCCCAGCAGGAAGTTTCTACTTAATGGAGAGGCTAAACTTCTGTATTCTGCTTTCTAGTCATCCCTTGCCAAGAGTATGGAAAACCACAAGTGGATCTTCAGAGGGGGAAGAAAAATTAATAAATTTGTTAATTTTATTTGCACCATTTATGACTAGATCAATTCATATGCCCTCAGATTATGATTGTCTTCATATAAATTGGACTCAGAAGTTGACAACTTTCATAAACTCTATGTCAGTGAGAAATACCGGTTATGTATAAAATTTAGTGGTTAATACAGTTTTTATTTTATTGCTAAAGGTTCCTGTGTAGCTGAGATGATTTAAGCAGTCAGTAAGTTTCAAGGGAAAGTGCATTGTGAAATGAGGAACAATGTCTCTGTAGCTCTTAACTTTGCCAAGAAATGTATTTCTTCCAACACCTGTTTTTGTAACAGGAACTCAATTCAGCAAAGAAAAAAAGGAGAAAAAAAAAAAAAAAAAAAAAAGTCTGACATGAGGTTTTTAGAAGGACAGACTTCTATTTTATTCAGATATGCATACAAGGAAAAAATAATAATGCAATATTTTTATTTGAATGAGATTTATGGAGCACTTCTGACAACTACCTACACATTGAAATGCACTTAATTCTGTGAGTGATCTTCAGAGCTTCAGGTTTGTTTCCAACCATTTTGTGCCTTATGCTGCTAAATTCTATAACTTTGCTTGCCAGGCAGCATTTAGTAAAGCAAATGAGATGGATTTATCAATGCTGAAAATATTCAGGGTTTCTGCTACTGTTGTTGAAGCTTAATACTGCAAACACTGATGTATCAGATTTACCCTATGTGAGTCAAATAGGATGACTCACAAGAATTAAACAGCTAAATATCAGGTGTATAGCTATAGGCATAGATTGCTGCCTTGCTCTATGGTACACAGTTTTACAGACTAGACAGAAAACTGCTGCTCCAGATATGCATTCGTAGGTACTTTCAGTCTCACTGTTGTCAGAGGCAGCAAAAAATATCATGCTGAACACAGTGCAAATGATACCATAAAGTAATTGATATTATTAAAAGTGTCTTTCTTCTCATTGTGAAATTCAGCATTTCTGTGAGTTAATAACTCAAGGAAGTGAATAGCTGAAATAAGTAGAGCTGAAGGGAATATCTTTCTTCAGATCAGAATCTGTACGAGAAGGAAAACTTATATGAATATACCGCAATTAAGGATTTTTTTTTATTACTATCAAACATTCTTTATAAAGTGTAAAAAAAAAAAAAAAGGCAATGAAACTGTGTCATCTTGTGAATTATTTTTTCCTTAACTGTGGCGAGAAGCCAGATGAAAGCAGTTAGAATTGAAGGCAGCTTTGGCAAAAGTTCTATGGACACGTAGCAAGAGAGAGGATGATTTCAGAGACATTATTATTTTTGTCATTTTAATAGAGTTCCTGGCCCTGCATTAAAAGGAAGTGACTCCAAGAGATATTTACCATAGTTACCTGTCAACTGTATGTACTAATATCTAGGGTGTGGGAGATTTTCACTAAAGGCAACTTTCAGGGCTGGCCTGAAGCTATATGATAGATTTCATAAGCATTTAGAAGGAGACCCTTGAGACCGATATAAAATCTGGAACACAGACCTACTTTCAGGCTTTCTCCCACTTGGGTAGCCCTTGCACTCACCAGATTTGTTATGATACTTCAGGGCCCACAGCTGAATTACCTGTGGTGTCCATTTAAGGCTTCTTTGAGCAGTCCATAGTGTTGCAGACTGTGACACCCCTTTGATATAATACACAAAAAACACTCTCTGCAACCCCAGTTAAAAAATCAAACTGGTGATCCTAATATCAGGAGATATTACCTGAGACAAACTAACAAATATCAAATATTTTGTCAGATGGAAAGTAAAAATTATTCTGGAGAATGACCACATTTATCAGATAATATGCTATTTTGAAAGAAATGGTTGAAAGGTATTTTACATCTCCACTGCTGAATAAATGAAAATAAAGGTAATGTGTTTCCAGAATTTTCATGTCTGTTAATGGTAGCAGTGACACAATTTAATCTAAGGTATAAGATATTGACATTTTTCTATATGTCTTTATATATACATTAATATACATAAATGAGCCCAGGCATACATAGATGCAGATACCTACTTGTGATTTTAGTAAGATACATTTCATTTTTAGATTACAAAATATTAAAGAAGGCAAGAGTGAGTCCTGCTGTTTTACACCTGTAGAAACACAAGAAGGTGGGAAACAAATTACATAGCCTGTCACTTTAATTGGGGAAAAAACATCAAAATCTTGTTTCTCAGCTCCTTCTGCAAACTCCTTCTGCAGACTCCTTCTATCCACTTAGAACCACTGCTTCTCATAATTCAGTCCCTGCTACTGAGTGTAATAGAAAAGCATGATGAAACTTGTCTCCAGTGTTCACTTCACTGTCCAGCTTGAAAACAAAACAAAACAAAACAAAATCCCAAACAACAACAACAAAACCACTTCACACTGTAAAACAAAGGCTAATATTAGCAAAAGACTAAAACACTGGTTGTAGATCTCACAGGCATTTGTACCAGGGCTGCTCTTCTGCTCCTTACTCCCTGATAATTAACCGTCATTTCTGCACTTCCTCATCTTCTTTGTATTGATCTTTCATCATATAATGGGTGCAAACAGCAAGAGGAAGGCTTAATAACAAACATTAAAATGAATAAATAATTGCATCCACAAATCTTCCTCAACGAACTGATTATTTGTTCAGTGACAATATTACAAGAAATTGGCTTTACATAATTTAAAAGGACACTAGCAAGTTGGGATTTTTTTTATAGCATTTTTCCCCACTACACTCTCTGAAAATGGATGTTGGGGGCTGGTGGTCCTTTCTTTAAAAGATTACAAAAAGTTTAACTTCCCAACCACTTTTTCAGCATCTTCATTTTATTCAGTAAATTTCTGAGGAGGTAGGAATGGCTTTCAGTGATCAGGAGTGTCAGAGAGCATTGACCCAGAGTGTTTGCGTGCCTGATTTTCCTGTCTTGAGCTTGGGTATCTCACAGGTCTGAAGGTCAAGAGCTCTAAGTAGATCACTGAGGGTAGACAAAATGAAAAGACTGCAGGAGAGGTCAGGTGAAGAGACCTTGGGTGAGGAGAAATCTTCCCATGTGGAATGAGATTAATCCATTCATCCCTTCTCTCTGATGAGCAGTGATGCTATGACCTCCTCACAGCCACATGACAGGATAGGAGAAAGAGCAGTTGGACTCCTACAGTCTGCAAAGTCAAGAGCCCTGGTCTCCTCTTCTGCAGGACAGAGCTCAAACCACTACAGAAGACACAACCTTGTTAGGATAGCTGAGGCTTTTGTGTAAGCGGCTCAGTGCTACCAAGAACAGTTCAATAATCCATAGCTGAATTAAAATGCTGGTGAATACAAGGGCATGTCTTCCCTCAAGTGAGGGAATTCTGTGCCATGGTGTTATGACAGGTCTCCAGTAGAAGCTTGATACATTATGCTCAATTCAGAAATTCACCTTAATGCAATCACCCTTATCACAGAGACGACAAGTATCAGCATCATCAGGGTATCAAAGTTTGCTGCTGCACACAGTCTCTGACCTGAGAGCACACAACTAGCCATTTCAGAGCTGTCATGGGTCTGCTTGATAAAAACACCTATCTGTGACATGTCCCAGACACTTGGAATGAAAGGACTTTGAAGGTGAGAGGTCAAGTGTACTTTATTCACTAACATACTTCTCATTCAAAAAGCTCCATAACAAGGTGTCCACACATTGAACGAGTAATGACCTGAAAACAGCACGATTTACAGGATGATATGCTGGCAGAAAGTTTTCTAACACCTCCCAGAAGTACACTTTCCAGAAACCCACTGCACATAAACATAAAGGTCTGCAATCTGTCAGTTAATATTAATGTGGTCATTTACTGGTAAGCTGTAATAACATGATGCACATGGGACTTGCTACACTGACCTTTTTGGTGGAAGTGATTCATTAAATGGTCACTCATTTAGACAGCAGTAACTATTTGCACAGCTATTAACATTTTAGAACTTAACTAGGTATTTATTGCTTTCAAAAATATTTTTTTTTTTACCAAGGTTAGTTGAAGACCAGTTTTTTCATTATTCAATAAAGAAAAGAATTTGAAATACAGAAGCATTACAAAGGGGTGGGACATTTATATGAAATGTCTAAGTTCAGATTAGTCTAAATGTCTGAGTGATTATCTGTGTGCTTTTGAGCCCATGAGTACAAATCATTGCTTTCACTGTCAAAGGCTAAACCAAAATCTCCCTTTCTATCTTTCCTGAGATGTTTTGCCTCCTGTATTCCAACACTATTTAATGAGAACAGAGAAAATATGGAAAGTTATGAGAGCTGTTAAGTCACTAAAAACATACACCCTCAAACCAAGATCCAACACCTTCAACAGATACCTGCTTCTGCCACCAGGTTTACCTGACTCCTGACAATTTGGGTTTAAAATTTGCAAAATCTTAAAATAAAATATAGATACAGAAATTACTACACAAACTTGTTTTAGCAAATTTCTAACACAAGCAAAACAATTTTTCTTGATGTCCTTAGAGGTGCCAGGTGTCTTTTCTTTCACTTTACTTTAGAAGTTGTTTTTTTTTTTTAAAAAAAAAGCTCAGAATTGTTGCTAGTCCTCTGGGACACTTTTGAGACTGAAATATCTTTTTCACACTCAGGTTTTTTTCCCCTTTCTCCACTGGTGACTGCAGCAAGATTTCAGACTGGACAGCAGTCAAGTGGAATTCTATACATAGGTATGGGGAAATAGACCCTTCTTTGATTTTATGATTTTTGTTCCACATTTGTGGATACTTGACCAGAGGTCAGTCACAAAGCCCAGTGTCCCTTTGAACCTTGTGTGAAACAAACTTCTACATATTTTTGTTTTCTTTTAAGTTTCAATGTAGCCAGAAATTTAATAAGCCCGAGATGTGAAATAGGAACCTGGAGTCACAGCCTCACCATTCAATCAGCAGCAGTATCCTTCCAGAAGAGTGGCATCTTTTCAAATTTCCCCATGCAGCGCCTCCAGAGATGGTGTGATGAGGCATGCTGTACATGACCAGCCATCAAATATTGAGCGACCATAAGAGTGACAAGATTGTTCAGCTGAACAGCTACAGTCTGTCTGGTTAGCAAGGGATCCTTCTTTGCTTCCCAATGAACTGTTAAAGGGCTTGTGTTTTTGCAAGCCTCTCCAGTGTCTCCTCTATTTGGAAAAAGCACTTGCATTAAAGCAAATCTAGGAAAACACAACTCCACTGGGAAGTGGAGCAGCCATACAAAATCATTATCCTAACAGCCCTAAACACTCCAAACTAGACTGTTGTTTCATAACATGTTGATCACAGCAAGTCTGAGTGGCATGTGCATGTGCGGGTACATTTGCTTATAAATGAAGTGGGGAAAACAGTTGGGGAAAATAAGCTGTTAGCTTGGCCCATGGGAGAGCAGAGTTCAAGTTCTGATTTAACCACACAAACATCCACAGACTAATGTGATGCTTTACTCACTCATGCCTCACTCTGCTTTTCCAAAATGACTGTGATAGTTGCCTTTCCATAGCTTTATTAAAAGAAAACAAGCCCTTTCTTTAGCTTTCACTCGCTGTTAGACACTTAGTGATGCACAAACATATAGACTGACACATCCACATGAAAACAGCTTAAAGTGACTGAGCCCTAGTTGTAAAATACATATACAAAGAGATTCAAAACTGTGATAACAGACAGCCCAAAGGTTAGTCATATGCCAGTGTAAAAGAAAATAATAATTAAGAGTGAAAGTAAATAAGATGCAGTTCTTGCATAGGACAAACTTTACTACATGAATTCTTCAGTGTTTTCACAACTCTTGCTTTGCCTGCCTTCATTTTTTTTTTTTTTTTTTTTTTTAGCATTTAGCAACATTATTTCATGAGAACTTTACACTATGTTCAATACTAATGGCATAATTAGTGGTGGAAAATACTGAGTTGTCACCTTGTATTTATTTATGTTCCTGGGATCATGTAAAGTTCTGCTACATTAAAATTTAATTTGAAAGAAAAAGAATTTTATTCATTTTTCAGTGTAATGACCATTTCTGCTGGCTTATATGAATGCTAAAATATTGTTTGAACACATTTTTCCATTTGTTTTCCAAGCATTTATGTAAACTCCTAAAGAAAACAGTGCAATGCTTTGTTGGCTGACTATTAGACAAAAGAATTGTAGACACATATTTTATTCTCAGCATCTTGTCAGGAAATGTTCGCAGTCCCATCCATTATTTAGCACTTAATTTGTTAATCAATTGATTGATTGATTTGGGGATATTTTACACTGGGATTAACATGCACACACACAAAAATCTTGTCTCTATGGTAAATTCAGGAAAATTGTATCAGAATGTAAAATGTTCTGATGTTTACAGATGTAGATTGAATCTGTCATGGGTTGGCAACTACTGAAAATAATTCATTGCTTTGAACATAAATATTTTGGATCAAACCTCAAAGCTTATTTGATTTGGTGTGATTATTCCTTCCATGTTCAAAAGAACGTGAAGCCATTCTATGGGTAGGAAAACCGTGTTTAATGCATCATTTCTTCTGAAGAAATTATTTCCCAGTCTAGAAACAAAAGAAAGCTACCGTCAATTTCAGAAGCCCAGTGTTCTTCAATGCCATGGTGTTTTAGGACTTCTGATTTTTCACCACACATTCTTTCCCCTCACAGCACTGGGATAATTCTCTAGAAAGTCTTTTAATTTATAATTATCAGAATCTGTGCATATATATGCCTTTTATGGTGGTCATCAGACAGGGCTGTAGTCTGAGGCTTATATTTCTCAATAACAGCATTACTTTAAACAACTCCCCATTTCCCTCTGTTTCCTGAGTTGTACAAGATGACCATTTGTGACACTGTACAGTTGCTCATGTTAATGCAGAAGGCTGATCTTTGTTTAGATGGAATATGGCTGCTTCTCTGGCCTTTAACTGGTGGATAGTATATAGTGTCTGTGACACAGAATTTAGAGACCCACAGATTCCCAGTCCTGGCTGTTAATGATTTAGACTCATTATACTTCCTCCTGTACTGCTGTGTCTCCTTCAAAAGTTAGCTTGGGTAGTCTGTGACAATTCAGTGGAGCTCCTGTGGTCCCTTTTGAGTCTCAGTCTGGATATATTCCACCTGTATATTCAACAGTGCAGTTTCAAGTCTGAAATTCCCAAGACAGGGTACTGTGCTATTTGCTCAATGCTTTACTGTGATACTAATTCTATATACCTGTAGCATTTTGACAATTTGGCCATCAGGGTTCTTGGGGGTATCCAAAATAAAATTACTTTTTTTCTTAGGTTTGGATTGAAAAAACCTGCTCTAATACTGAGCATAATAACTATATTTATCTGATGAAAAAGCCTTTGTGCAGCTTTTGAACTTACACAACAACAAATATGTAGAAGAATGTTAAATGGGACAGTTTTATACCTCCGTATCTTATTCATATGTTTTCTTCATATATTGCTTTTGGTAATATTGCAGTTTTGTGTTCCACAATCTCCTTTGTGTTGAGTGTGTGAAAGGCAAAGACTCTCTTTTTGGTGAATAGAGAAAGAGAAAGAAGGACCTTTTGTAAAACTGGGATGAAATCCAGTCATGATAGGCCAAATGTAATTGTAGGTTTCCAACTGCCTTTCACTGTGTTCTGCACATGAGCATCCAAGAGTGAAGCTGAGTCTCCCATATTTGGATTTTTTTAGTCTAGCAGGTTGTACGTTGAGAATACTGGCACATGGACCAATGTGGGAGACAATCCAGAGCTGAAGAAAACTGCCACTGTGCTAACTGCACTGCCTGAATTCAATATCAAACACCTCAGCACTAGATGCTCAAGCGCTTTCCACTTCCACCTGAATGCGTTCCAGATTTACCATGAGGTTTACCTTTTGGTTTTGGAAAGCCTTTTTCCCCTGTTGATTTGACTGTGGTAAAACAACCCACATACACAAAAACATATGCAAGCGAAAGGAAAAAGAAGCGGGCAGGAGAAGGGGGGGAACGTGATGGGGACCAACAACTTGTTTATCAGATTCAAGTTGAACCATCTGTTGTTAATGATTAGATCTTCAGCTTCCAATTTTCATTTGAATGTTATTGCTCATTTCTAGCTGGGTACCGAAACGCCACTTACCAGTGCACGCAGGATTCTAAATAAGAGACTATTTAGATTGGAAATCTGTTGGAGGAGGAAATTATGTTCCCTATTATACAGCAAAATACGCTTTCTAACACTGACACTTTCTGATATTGTGTTGTTGACTTTTTAGGGAAGGAGACTCAAGGTCTGAGCCTGAAAAATGAATTCACTGGTGGTGCAAATTACATTTGCACTAGAGGGGGTTTGGTGGATGCTAAGGGTTCAGGTTCTGACCTCAGGCAAAATGGTGTAAAAAAGAAAATAAAAAACCTGAAGTCATCAAGTATTTATTCCAGACCTACAGCAAAGGGAAGGGACTCAGCATCTACCAGTTGAAGTTTAAGATGCTGCTTTCTGTACCACACTTCTAGAAGATATATTTTAAACCAGGACTAACACAGCTTGCCCTTTTTCTGCTTTTTTTCACTATTTTTACCCCTTCTACTTCCTCCTGTACAGAGAAACACAACAGTAAGTTTCAGGCTAGAACCTGTCTGGCTTCCTGTTTTCTGTAGCAGAGCATAGGAACAACTAAACTCTGATGCACCTAAATCTCCATTACTAAACCTGTGAGTAGCTAGCTACAGACAATTCACAGAGAGTGAAACTATTAAGTATCTCTTTTTTATATTTTAAAAAGTCAAATGTCACCGAACTTATATTGTCTTTTCCTAGAGCAACTATTTTTCTCCCATCATAGTCTTTATATTACTAACATTTCTGAAAAGATGTGCTTTTAGTTTTATTTAAAAAGGAAAAAAAATCATAACACAAAGTTTTTTGTAGCCCCTCTTTCTTTGATTGTCTAGGAGCAATTAAAAGATGGCCTATGACACTGCTTCAAAGATTTAAAATGAAAATATAAAACATGAATACATATACACACAAAGGCAGACAAACAACGAAAGGAAAAACCAACCCCAAATCAATGAAATAAAGAACAGTACAAAGTCTAGTCTCATTGTGAATCGATTGTATATAAAAATCATTGTGACAGCCTAGCACAAGATGATCTATGTTTTTTGGCTTAGTTTCTTTTCTTTCTTCTTTTTCTTTTTTCCCTAAAAAAGAGGTTAGGTGGTCCTTTTTCTTTAACAAGTGACAGAATGACTTATCAAATGACAGCTATAGCAGAAAATCCAAAAGTATTATTTGGGCATTGAAAAATCCTGCAACAATATGAGGCACTTCCTCATCTTTTTAAGTTGAAAACAAGAAAAATCTAGAAGTAGCCTTCTCCAAAGCACCTAAGTGACTTTCTGTATACACACATAAATCACAGGGGTACTTTGGAGTCTAGATCCCACTGGGATCCTAAATGCTTATATGATTTATGAAAATAGGACGCATATGGCTGTGTTACTTAGGTAATTCAGAAAAAAATTGCTCCTAAAGGGAGAGCTGATCTGGTTGGTTTTTGCAGTTACTTTGTTTGTCTTGCAATCATATTTTACTTATGGAATCTTTGTGCTCTTGTGCTTGCGGGCTGTGACAGAACATTAATTTGGTATTTTTCACAGCTTGCATGCAGCCTATAGAATTTTTTTCTATTGATTGCAGGTAATTAAATTGTATTTGTTTTCATCACCAATGTGGTTTCTATGGGAGTTTGACCTGCCATCTCTATGGTAAATATAATAGTTTTTTACCTTTCTTGGACTTCAGTTTTAGCATCAAACAAATAGGACAGAGATCACTTAGACAAGTTGGTGGTTCGCACTAAAAAAGGTGAAGTACTTGCATTACCATGTTGGACAGCATTTTAATTAACATTCCATTTCTTTTATTATGCCCTGAATAAAGAATTAGATGCTCTAATTTATTGTAGACTCAAATGTGTTTCCTGTGTCTTGTAGCTGGCAAGGACATATCACTGCAAACTGAATTAAGTGTTGGCCGTAAGAAGAAAACCTGAGAAATGCAAATCCTTATGGTTTCTGTACAACAGAAGTAACACAAGTATTAGAAGTATTACTGATATCCAGTTACGTGGCAAACCAATAAACATGATTTTTGCAGTTCTTCAAAACTATAAGTCTATGAATGTCACCTATGATACAGTATGTTAAACATTTTCTAGTCACAAGGGAATATAAATATGTTACTTAAAAATATACATCTTGGACCACAAATGTTATTTGTACTGGTAGAAAGCTCGTTTGAATCCTCTTTAATGTTTGAACAGAGTAATTAATCCATTAAAAAGCAAACAATGGGTAGGTGTAGAGTATAATAATGATATTTAACGGGAGGATCCATTATGTGGTTTATTCAGAATGGACTAAATGAACAAGAAGGCAGTTGTACTGTGTGGTCTCCAGAGTCAGGCACTTGGAAAGGGCTGTTTAACTGTGGCTTCACAAGAATTCTTGGGGGTATTCTGCATCTGTCTTATGCTGGATGAGAGTGTACTAGTGCAAGAGTAAACCTGAAAAAAGAGCTGGAACTATCACTGGGATGTGGAGCTCCCTGGAAAATTTGAATATCCAGGTGTCTTGGGAAGGGCTGACATGCAGAAAACACGGCCTGTGGGGGAAAAAAAGCTACATAGCACAAACTTCTGAATTCCCTTTTCTCTCCTAAGTGTGTAAAAATACCAGCCAAAAATTTATCTAGTTATTGCATTACTTTAAAAAGGTCATGACATGACCGCTGACCTTCATCTGCTGACAGTGACATTTTAGCTGAAACAATAGAAACACATGTTTTTAATTTTGAAGGACTTGAGCTCAATTTTAATAGATGTTGAGCACTGCTAAGTAGATCAACACTGTGAGGATTGCAAACCAGTGAGAAGTCTGGGGTTATCTCCTTGTCCTTTATATAAAGGATAATTTTAAGGAAGTAAGTGTTTGATAGGCTGTACCTGTCTTTGATTAACAGACATTTTAACAGAGAAACATTCAATTTCTACAGAAGACCTTATTCATGGTTTGGCTAAAACTTTCAGCCCTCAGTGCATAACGTTTGGATGCAAGTGTGATGGTTGCCATCATGGCCAGCACTCTGCTGCTTCGGCTGAGATGGTCTCCAGAATTAAATGCATGAGCAATTCTGAGCTTTGGAGCCAGAACTGAATAGCTGGGGGCTAAAATGTGCCTGTGCTCTCTGCAAACTGGGAAGAACTGTCTTATAAAATTGCATTGCATTCCACACATTTCTCATCTCTGAGGTACTCTTCTTGGCATCACAAGAAAAAAGTTGGTTTTGTGTAAATATCAGGAGACATATGACCTTGGACTTTGGTATATTTAGGACCTAGACAGTGTTTTTCCCCCACAGTTTCCTTCACAGCAAATGAAAAATAATGACATTTAAAGAACTTTAACCGATTTCCCAAATGCTTACAGTTTGGATGAAGAAAATGCAAACAGCAAAAGAAAAAGTCATCCCCCAATTCAAAATTGAAATGTTTTGCTTGAACATTTTTAAAATGCCATAAATTTTGGAGGACATTTTATTTAGAAGGACATGCAGATCTAATACAATATTTTTAAAACAAACAAACAAACAAAAAGTAAGTAAATGTTTCAATTAAATGTTATAAAATGAAATCTTTGCTAAATATTTAGTTATGATTGTGATGCACTGCAACTGAACAAGACAAAATGGATGAGGCCGATAACACTACCCAGATTCAACATTTCAATTAGTCCTGTATACCTTCAAAAGTCTTTCTAACCTCTACTCTGCTAAGGCTGGATCAAAAGGTTGGGAGGAGTAAAAGCTGGTACAGCTGACCCAACCCAAGTGGACCAAAGGCCACTATATATATAAATAAAATATTTATATATTTATTTATTTATATATATTATAAATATAGAATATAAAATAATATATAATATGCCCCACTCTGTGATGTTGCATTCATTATTCAGTACAAGCTGAGAGAAAGGAGGAGGATGGGGCATGGATGAGTGAAACATTCACCATTTGTGTGTTTGTATTGCAAAGTGAACACTGCACATCCCGAGGCTCCACTTCCCAAGAAGTGGATGGGCATCCTCTGTAATTGAGAATCAGAGAATAAATACTCTTGTTTGGCCTTTTTGCTTGTTTCCACATGTGGCCTTTGATTCCTGTCATCAAAAAGCTTTTGTCTCAATCTATACAATTTTAATTTTTCTTTCTCCCCCTTTCTACCAAGGAGCAGGGGCAAGAGTGTGCTTTGGTCAGCATTCAGCAACCAGGCAAGGTCAACCCTCATGGTACCATTTCAATCTTTGAACATTATAATTTATTTTCACCTTCAAGTTCCTCTGTTATGAGAAGCCCTCAGTAACTGTTCTTTTACCTGTTCCTCACTTATCACTGACCCCTAATCACCGCAGGTCCTCCGTCTCTGGGTAGTTCTTTATGGCCTCCCTAGAGCTTCAGCCTTCCCCTTGTTGGAAAATATATTGCCTCATACCATTTAATCCCAAATCAGAGCATTTGTTCTCCAAAGCCAGGTCTGTGATAATGAAGGAAAATGGGAAGGCCTCTGTATTCTAGGTGGTTTAATTACCTACTTATCTAAATGTTATTGCACCTATGGACAATAGATGTATTTTGACTGCATTCTATCACTACCATCAAATTAACTTTTGCAAAAGCCAATTAACTGATGTAAATTATTCTACTTCAATTAAAAGAAACAGAAATTGTGAAGGACTTTAATATACAAATTTGAATCCACAGATTTATGAGACACCAAAGAAAAAAAGTTGAATTCTTTTTCTGTAAGAAATGAGAAATTATCTGGAAGGAATGCAATAAAAAATAAGGATTAAGCTAAGTGTCATTATCATTTTAACTTAATTTGTCAACAGAGTAATATATCTAGCTATATTACTCAGTTGACAAATCAATTACAGTTATAATGAAACTTTATACGATTTTACTTTTATTTAATTAGTTGCATCAATATGGGTTTTTTTTTTATTTGAGTTGCACATGAATGCATCAAAATATAAATGATTGAAGTAGGTTAATTAAAAGCCTTCAAAAGATACACATCTTTGAAACAAAAAGAAATTTACAGTGTAAAATGCTATAAGTAATGCAATTTGCAAGATGGTTTGTTAAGCTGGCTAAAGGCCATTTTCTTAAATAATACTACTAATAGCAACAATAATCCCTGTTTTTGTCACAAATTATTTGGATTTTACTGATCTGTGGTGGGTTGATTGCCTCTAGCTGGATGCTGGGTGCCCACTAAAGCCATTTTTCACTCTCTTCCTCTGCTGGGCAGGAGAGAGAAAATATAACAAAAGACTCACAGGTTGAGATAAAGAGAGGATGAAATCACTCACAGGTCACTGTCATGGAAAAAAAACAGACTCAATTCGAGGAAATTAATTTATTGCCCATCATATAGGAGTAATGAGAAATAAAACCAATTCAATAAACACCTTTCCCCCACCCCTCTGTTCTTCCTGGTCTAAGTTTTACTCCTGAATTTCCTATCCCCTCTCCCACAGTAACACAGGAAACAGAGAAATGGGGTTGAAGTCAATTCATCATAGATCATCTCTGCTGCTCCTTCCACCTTGGGGGTAGGACTCCTCACACTCCAACCCTTCTCCAGTGTGGAGTCCTCTCCATGGGAGCCTGTCCTGAACAGGCCACTCCAGAGCCCTTCCTCATGGCTGGCAGTTTCCCACAAACTGCTCCAGTATGGGTCCTCCATGTGGTCAGTCCTTCAGGAACAGGCTGCTCCAGTGTGGTCTCTCCCCAGGGGTCAAAAGTCCTGCAGCAAACCTGCTCCAGCCTGGGCTCCTCCCTCTCCATGTCCTGCCAGGACCCTGCTCCAGCACAGGCTTCCCATGGGGTCCCAGCCTCCTTTGGGCATCCCCCTGCTCCAGCCTGGGCTCCTGCAGGGGCTGAGTTGGATCTCTGCTCCCCCGTGCCCTCCCTGTGCTGCAGGGGCACAGCTGCCTCACCATGGGCTGCTCCAGGGGCTGCAGGGGAATCTGAGCTCCAGAGCCTGGAGCAGCTCCTGCCCCTCCTTCTGCCCTGCCCTGGCTGGCTGCAGGGCCCTCCAGTGGCATTGCTTTCTGGACAGTAATTTTTCCTTCATAAATGCATTATCCCACAGGCATTACCACCTTGGTCATCCTGGATCCAGCTGGCACTGGCTCCTCTGGGCATGGGAAAGCTTCTGGCAGCTTCTCACAGGAGCCACCCCCGCAGCCCCCCCCACCACAACCTGGCCACGCAAACGCAATACAAGAACCATCTCAAGTAATGGATGTGAAGTTATTCCCTCAATTTTTTTATTTTTTTTTTTTTTTTCCCTTCAAATCTCTGCTCCCAAGGGTAACACATTTTATTCTCTGCAATGGAATGTGACTCCAACATGAAGATAGTGAGTCATCTAAAAAAGTGTTATCCGGTTCACTGGTGCTAAGTACATTTGATGCATTATGCATAGAGAGGGGGAGTGGTAATTTAAGAGAAATTTACACTATGCTATTTTATGTATTTATTTATCTTTTTTTTTTTTTTAACACTGCTACAGTGTTACAATCTAAGCAACTGCTGCATCAAATGACGATTATACTAACATTAAGCTATAGATCACCTCCTTAAACAGACACTGGGAATTACATTTCTGTGGTGCTACACAGCGATTTTAAAGTAGGCTGTTGCAATTATGCCACACAATTACCTAAGTGGCCCTGATTCAGGAATGTATTAAACATGCTTAAAATTAAATTAAAATGAAGCTTGTGTTTAAATACTTTCCTATATAAGAAGGTGTCCTAATTTTTTTCTGTTAGGTAGGAAATTGCTGTGTTAAATCAATAGGTACTTCAGTCAGGTATTCACTGTCATCCCCAGGAATGCTTACACTGAAGCCACAGACAGATGGCATCCTGAAGATGTTAAAAGCCAAGCAGCCATCATTATTGTCCCACCATTTCAGCTTTTCCTCTCCCAGTCTGTGGTGCCTCTCAGGGTAGTAGTGACAATGCATGCTTGGCTGTGGGGAGTGGGGACTGTATCTAGTGGTATGATTCTCACAGTAAAACTCAGAATGTCTCCTCTCAAAATTAGACTGGATAGATCCTGGGCAGAGAAGGTGAAGATTTTTTTTTTTTTTTCATTAATAGAATGCATTCAGTTCCTTCGTCCTTTGGAGCAGATTCAAACCTACATTTCTCACCCCTAGTAAAGCACTTTAATCACTATGGTGATGGCCATTTAATAAGGGAAGATCATGATTCTTATTCTTCTGAAAATAATAGAATTAAGTTTCCTTGGACTGACAAAAGAGAAAGAATCACAAAAGCTCCAAAACCTCAAGCTGCAATATCTTGCTCAGCTCCTGGCATTTTCTTGGCTTCTTTTCCCTCTTGTAAAGATTATTTAATATAGAAGTCATATGCTTACTAGAGGGCAAGTTTACCCTTCTTCAAACTAAGTGTCCTAACACTGAGAGCAGAAATTCCCATTGAGTTTTATTCTCTGACGTTTTATTTGCAGAGAATAAAACCTCTCTGTCCTGTGGAAGCCCCATCTAAAGAAGGATTGGGGAATAGAAAACTAGATTTACAAAATGTAAATATGCTTTCTGGTCTGCCAGAACTTCCCATGCTAGGCAGATGGACAGCACGGCTGTATGCAAAGTACTTCTACTGGAAAAAAACAAACAAACAAACAAAAAAACCAACAATGGGATAGCACTGGACCATGCTGGGGTACCACTGTGCTCCCCAGCAGAAAAGGGAGTGAACAGTGCATTTCAAAGAGAGCAGAGACACAATTTCAGACCATCAAAGGTGTATTGCCTACACAGCTCAGCCCTTTCTGCTTAAGTGGTCATGCTACCATGCTGGTGCACCTAGAAGAAGTGGGTGTAGTGATTTCGGCTCCAGAAGTAACTCCTTGGAATCATTGTGCCTCCACCTGTGGATCCCACCTTCTGTTTCTGTCCCCTGCTCTCAGTTTTCCATGTGGTAAATCAATAATTCATTGGAGTAATGGCAATATTCCCGTTGTGTCAGTCATTAGGCCGCAAGCACAACCTCTTATCTCAGACTTTTCTTGTAAAGAAGGAATTTTTTTCCCCCTTACAAGTCAGTGGTTATTTATACAGCTTTACTTCTCAGATGGCTTTAAAAGTCTGGACTTCTCTTCCTCCCCTGCAGAGAGGAGAGTTCTTAATCTTTGCTTCTGCACTGACAAAAGGATTTAAAGAGGTGAAGGAACCAGGCCATACCACAGCAGTCAGTCTGAAGGACTGGACCATCAAAGAAGATAATCTGAAGCTTGAGGAACGTGAATATTCAGGTGAAAATTTTCTGTTTTAAGAGTAAATACTTCACTAAAGCTGCAGTTCAGAACTGCATTCTTATCGCTTTTGCTGGCTCTGTTTTGGGGTGTTTCCTTTTGCCCTTTTTTCTGAGACTGTGGTCCACTCTAAAGTGAAGCAATGGAGCAGTCAAGAAGAGATCAGTCAAATATCTGTTATATTGGGAGTAAAAGGAAACAAACAACAACTAATGAAAGTCCTAACTTTTCTTTTGTGCATTTTATTTCTCTGACACAATTTTTGAAAATAATAAAGCCGAGAATTTCAAAATAAAGATTTCAAATATGCAGATTTCAAATTGAAGAGTTGTGACAAGAAAGAGAAAGCAATGCACCAAATGTTTACCTATACACTTAGCACCAAAGATCCTCCCAACAGACACAACAGCAGGCAGTTTTCTTCTTTCACTGGTTTTTCCACTGTCTGGAAATGGAACATGGGGATTGTTTCAGTCCTTAAGAATGGATTTGTACAAATATTTGTGTAATTCTAGAGCACAGCAGTCACAAATCTTTGTATTTTCTGTAATAATATGAGAGTTTCTATTTCTACTATTTCATAATTTTTTTAATTTTCATTGGGCGCAAATAAGCAAGTTCTTTTCCTTTCTTTCCACTTCCATTTTATTCTTCAACTACTGCTTTTCCCTTTGTCACTCAGAAGGAAAGGAAATGCATTTCTAAAAAAGAACTTGGTATACATAAAATAAACAGTCAAAAATGAATGCATTTTTGCATTACAAAAATTTCCAGTGTTTTTTTAAATTAGTTTCACCAAATTATTTGTGCAAAAGCTCTACAAACGATAAGTGAAAATATTTTAAAAGAAAACTTCAACATTTTCTTATATGCAAGGAACTTGGAGGTACATTAAACAGCTAAAATACATATCAGCTAGTATACTGAAAAATTAGGTATATTTTTATTTGCTCACATTTAAATTCAAGGATAAGGAGAGGATATTCAGATGCTGTTATTTTTTCTCATCTCTCAGTTGTAATGACTGTTTTAAGTCAAAGGATTTCCTCTGAAATCAAACGGCCATGAGTTAATAGAACTCAGGAACAGTGAAATGATTTCTTGGCAAAGGTAAGGCTGTGTATATACATAGGTCTGTCTCCTGGAAATACTTTTAGGTCCTGTAATTTCTTATTCATGGCTATCTTCATCAGTTCCAAATGAGCTGACCCCATATGCCCAAAACTAGACAAAGCATATTCAAATTTAAGCTCAGGGGAATGGGAGAGTGGTGGGACATGGGAGCAGCATTAAAATATGCAGGGTTTTTTTGTTTTGTTTTGTCTTTTTAAATACATTTTGACAGTGTATTTTCATAGTTAGAGAAAAAACTATATTTAAAAGTGGATTTATAATCACTAATGTATCTTTCCTCTGAAAGAGGAAAATGGGTCAAAAACTACCTGATGATAATGAAACTTTTTTCTGTAAATTTTGTTGAGATATTAAAAACTCTTTGTAGGTCAATTCTTTATAATGAACCCCTAGTATAAACTCTTACACCTCTTGTGAAAAATGAGTTTGTCTTTACTCCCACTTTTGATGGAAAACCTTGGGAACAGATGAAGCTGGGAGAGTGAGCACTGACAATGAAAGACCTTCAGGACCTTGCTTTGCTCCTCTTCACACTATTTCTCATACAAAACATTAATGAGAAAGTTATATTATTCTGTTATGATTACTTAACTTTCCGTGGAGGTCCACAAAAGTGGAAGATAAGCAGATCTCTGTATTATACTTACCTCTGTGGGTATTGGAGCTCTCCTTCCATTACTGTCACTGACCCAGACACCAAGACATTGTGCATTGGCTCAGCACCCAGGGGGCAGATCCTTCTAACCTCAGACTTTTCTGCAAACCACACTTTCCTAGAGATTTTCTTGGATGCAAGCTCTTGGTTTGACCCAGAATCTTTGAAAATAAAAGGTTTAAAAAAATTGAACACTATACTCAACTTTTTTCCTCTCTTTATTTTAAGCTTCTCCCCTCCCCCCCATCCCATCACATCTCAAAATGCCTCTTCACCTCGCTAAGATTTTGACATTTGGGAAAAACTTGCTTTAAAAAAAAAAAAAAAAGATAAAACAGCTTGGCACAAGGGAGCTGCAGCTCTTCAGTTCCCATTAGAATTTCTGAAACGACAATAGCTGAAAGGTTAGGGCAAAACCTATTAGAAAAGAAAAGTTGAGGTAAATCAGGTGAGCTCATCGAAGAAAATAGGGAAAGATTGGTTCCCTTTTGGGATTAGGTCTAATTAAGGTGAGCAAGCAGCTGTGCCTGTTTGGAATAACAATTGTGCTAGCATGTCACTTTTTTTCTGCTTAGTTTAAATTTATATAGTTTGGGAATGGTGGATGTAAGAAAATTAGAGCTCATTTAGAATCTGTTGAAAGGACACTGCGCCTTCATTATTAGTTTTGCATCTGAATTTTCCTGGGGCTGTCCTCTCACTGTTATAGGTAATGGATTTTTCCCCAGATGTAATTGGATGAGTTTAATTTTTTCTTTCATTACCTGTCTAGAAGCCCTCTGCCCCTATTTCCCTTTGTGTTTTATTAGGACTGTAACCCCTATTTAAATAAAGGCTTTGATTGTGATTATATATGTTCAATCAGCACTTTCTGATTGAATAGTTCTGGTCACACAACGCTCTTGCCTAGCATTTTTTACTAATTACATTTTAGCCATGGTTGTGTACTGTAGAACTTAAAACAGTGTTTGCTTTTTACCTTTAAACTCTGGCTAAAAGTTTGTATCTCCCTTGGGCCAAAATACTTACAACAAATTTAGGTATTTTCTGATTCTAAGGTATATGAGCTGAACTCATGTACCATGAGGTATATGAGGTCAGAGCAGCTGCCTACTAAAAAGATATAGCACTGATTACATCCTCTCCAGAGTATCTAGATATATAAAAGGAGTCAGCTCCATTTTAAAAGTCTTCTGTTGTTTTGATTTTCAGGGCTTTCCTGTGGGTTTTGGTTTCTTTTTTCGTTTTGTGGGTTTTTTTTGGTTTTTTTTTTCTTTTTGCATGGTTAGTTGGCTTGGCTTGACTTTTTTCTTTTTTTGTTTTTTTGGGTTTTTTTTTTTTTTTTTCAAGTTCAAGTTGTATTTTCTTCCATTGATAAGTTTTCAAAGTACTTTTACTGTACTTTAAGCCATGTTAAGTTTCATGGTGTAGGAAATGACCACACAGGAAATTATATGTTTCTTACAAACATATGTTTTATTCTGATTCAGTTCTGGTGTTCTCACACCACAGGAGTTACCTCTGGGTGAGGAAAGAATTCCGTTTTAGGCATCTAGGTTTTACAAAGCTCATCGGGAAGAAAGTATCTTCCTCCAAATTCCATTCAGTGCCTTTAGCTCCTTTAATTAATATAAGAGACCTAATGAAAATTCTTGGTTAAAGTTACAGAAACCTAATTCTGAATCTTAACTTTGGGAATCTAAAGACCTGTCTGTCTCATTCTATCTTCAACTATTAATACAATAATTATACTTCTTTCTATGGTGCTTAAAATTCCATATCAGGTTAAGTCTCTGTGAGTTAACAACACTAACCTGGAGATATTTGGGGCCACTCTTTAAAGGTGGGTTGAACATATGACCAAATCAAAATGGCAGGTTTGGCTGTCATTCCCTATTACCCTTTTGAACTCTCACGAAAAGTGATTACACAAAGCTGAAAAAAAAAATGTACCTAGTCTGACACAACTCACAGGTGATCCTTACACCACATCTCAGATCCGAGGTGGGAGGACCTTTCCTATGGAGAAGGGCTGAGGAAGGGATTCCTTGGGAAAAAAGAAGACTCTGGGGAGTCTGCTGGGGAGCACCTTCCATGACTGAAAGGGGTTTATTGAAAGGAGCGAGACGGACTTTTTATACAGGCAGATAGTCACAGGACAATGGTGGATGGCTTTGAACTAAAAGAAGTTAAGTTTAGATGAGGTATTAGGAGGAAATTATTTATGTGAGGGTGGTGAGACCCTGGCACAGGTTACACAGCAAAGCTGTGGATGTTCCATCCCTGGAAGTGTTCAAATCCATGTTGGACAGGACTTTGAGAAGCTTGGTCTAATGGAAGGTGTTCTGTCCAGGTGAAGGAAAACCAGATAGTCTTTAAGGTCCTTTCCTTAAGCCATTCAATGATTCATTCTATGATCATTATGATTCATTCTATGATCTCTATATCTCTATGATCAACAGGTCTACAGCTAAGACTAAAGAATCTGTTTCAAGATTTAACAGCAAAGAAAGTAACATTAAGTCGCAGTTTTTCTTGTAACTTGTACAGGAGCCACTTAGGTCTAGAACTTTATTCTAGATTCAACAAAATTATCCTGATCTGGGGAGCTCATCAATACATGATACAATAAGGTCTTGATAATATCATGCTTATAGGATCTGCTTCAGTGTATCAGTGGTTGGGGATGTTGAATGGACAATTTATTATCCAAACATTTCCACTTTTTTTTTCGTCTGTACATTCAATTTGAGAAGATCTCTTTGGCATTTCAGCTTTGAAACATTTTCATCCATCATATTATTAAAAAATTACTAAAAGAGGAAAAAGCTGACAGATTGTTTTTATTGCCATCCTATTGGGCATACAAACATCTTGTATCTCTCCATATATAACTTTATATAACTTCATATAACTTAGATGTTTTAGAATTATTTATTCTCAACTTCAACACCACAAAAATGCTACTCCAATATCAACAGACAAATAATGAATAATAATAGAATTTTGTACTTATGAAAAAATAAACAAGTAAGATAAAGTTTCTTACCTAAAATCTCATTTGCTACTGAAGTTTTTCGGAAAATTTTCATCAGGCTTAACATAATGAATTCAAAACTTCTTTGATCCAGAACTCAAAAAGCTAAACCATCAAGGATTTTACTGACAAAAAGAAGGCTACCTCTAAAATCCGGAGGATAAGAATTCATGACAATGTAGTGAAACATAACACTAGAACATAAAATTGCAACATTCTCAAGAAATGTTTTAGAATTTCTTGTACCCCCTTCACCAGTGTTGCTTTTCCCCTCTCATTTCTCTCATTGGTTGTCCCTACTGCATATGTAGTGCCTCCAAAACTGACTGTTCTCTGGTGATGATTCTTCCGTATGGACTTTAGAAATAATACACACAAAATAATAGACAAACCTCAGTTCCTAACACCCCAGGAGAAGGCTTTTTCCTTGGCAAAGTTCAAAAGCTGTAGAGAGCTGAGAATCCAGTAGCAAAGAAGAGAGCAAGGTAATAAAGTAATATAAAGGTCAGATAATTTGCAAAAGCAAGGCAGAGGTGACCTCAGAACAACCATGTGCTGATTTCATACTTTCCAGGGCAAAATAAGTCTGACAATATAATGCCCTTTCAAAAATTCAGAATATGTGAAGATGGTATTTCAGCAGGATGATTTCAAAAGAAAATACAGTGACTTTATATAGAAGTTTTATTGGTGATTCCTCTGGAGCATAATGGGTTGTTGAAAATTGTAGCAAGAAATTATGACACTAACAGATTTCTTGCTGGTCTCTATCCTTTTCAAAGTACATCCATAATTTCCCTATTGACATAAAGTGAAAATAATGATGTCTTATATATACAGCGTACATATTTCAGACAGATAGGCTTCATTTTTATGCAAAAGTACTCAAAATAGCCATTGAATTTTTACATAATATTTGTATTGCAAACAGCTTTATGGACATCTAAGTAAAGGTTATAATGATGTTACATCAAACAAGCAACTAATGAATTTTAAATTTTATTTTATTGAGAATAAATTTTCGCAATTCTTTTTTTTTTTTTTTTTCTGTCCTCACATTGAAAACAACATCTGCCATTAAGCATGAGCTTCACTTTAAAGTTAAATGAAAAATAAACGACTAATGGTTTTCTCCAGGGAACTTAAAATACAATGCAGATTTATTTTTTTATTAGGGTTTTTTTTTTCCTAAATTAAAGTAATAACAGTTGCTTGGGGAAATTTTCCCTCTTTTTTTTTTTCTATTTTTTAGTTTAAAGACTTGATCCCAAAAGTTTTAAATCTCCCATGGCAGAGACAATAATATATTCTTTTTGCATTTTGAAACATATTCTAAATATTACTTCCAGCTTACTTGGTTGGTTACATCTCTTAGTAGCTAATAATGGCATTGATATAATACTTGCAGTGCTGAAGGATTCCAGACATCATTTTTTAATATAAATAGAGTCTGTTTTGTAGAAGGAATTAAGAAATTTACTCATTAACAACCTCTCCACGGGATTATAGTCACCAATGTATAGCTGAAATTAGGGCAGTTATCTAACCTAAGTCAATAACATTTTATACTATAAGGAAATTATCCTCTGCCATCCAGTAAGTCTGGAGGAAATTTAACTTTAGAAGCATATAACTACTAGGGAAAGGAAAGGCACAGGAAGGGAAGGGGAAGGGGAAGAGAGAAAGAGAAATAAAGAAGGAGGTATGGAAGGAAGTGCAGAAGTGCGAAAGGAAGGAATAGAAGAGAGAAGAGAAGAGGAGACTCGAAGAGAGGAGACTCGAGGAGAGGAGAGGAGAGAGAGAAGAGAAGAGAAGAGAAGAGAAGAGAAGAGAAGAGAAGAGAAGAGAAGAGAAGAGAAGAGAAGAGAAGAGAAGAGAAGAGAAGAGAAGAGAAGAGAAGAGAAGAGAAGAGAAGAGAAGAGAAGAGAAGAGAAGAGAAGAGAAGAGAAGAGAAGAGAAGAGAAGAGAAGAGAAGAGAAAGAGAGAAGGAAAGAAAGAGAGAAAGAGAGAGAAAGAAAGAGAGAGAAAGAGAAAGGAAGAGAGAGAAAGAAAGAGAGAGAAAGAGAAAGGAAGAGAGAAAGGAAGAAAGGAAGAGAGAAAGAGAGAAAGAAGGAAAGAAGGAAAGAAAGAAAGAAGGAAAGAAGGAAAGAAGGAAAGAAAGAAGGAAAGAAAGAAGGAAAGAAGGAAAGAAGGAAAGAAGGAAAGAAAGAAAGAAAGAAAGAAAGAAAGAAAGAAAGAAAGAAAGAAAGAAAGAAAGAAAGAAAGAAAGAAAGAAAGAAAGAAAGAAAGAAAGAAAGAAAGAAAGAAAGAAAGAAAGAAAGAAAATATATGCAACTCTAAGGTTAAAGATGTCAACTGAAATAAGATGGACCTGAAATATGTCTGAAGTTGGCCTATTATCCAATGGACTACAATCTGAAGAATCACAGTCACAATCAAATTGGGTGAAAAAACTATAGACTAAATAGAGATAACTTTAACAGTAACTTTAAGTTGAAATTTCCAAGTCTAACTTAGATGATTTATAATACCACTAATAATAATAAAAGGTAGACTCCAAATTTATTGTCTCTGTATCATCAAATGCAGTGAATGTTCTGCTCCTGGCTGCATTGTGTAGAGAATCCAGCTCACATGAGATAAGACTCAAATAACTTCTATTCATGACTTGCAACGTCTTTGTCAAGAGCTTATTGCTGGAGCAATGGTGATGCCATATTGCTTCAGGAAAAGGTCTGAATGTCGTTTAATGAATATAACTTTAATATGGGAAAACTTAAGTGGAGATAATTTTCAATTTGTTAGTATACACTAATGAATAACTGTGTTATTCACTTCATGGAGCTAACAGTCAGCATGAGCATGTATATTTACATGAAAGAAAGGCTGCTAAAATTTCATTCATACATTTCACCGTTGCTTAGAGACAGGATATGCTGTAAATCATCATCTAATTAATAGATGATATAAAAGATGTGGTCAGTTTATAGTGTCTTCTTACTGACTGCCAGGAATATCATAGCTGATGATTGTGGACTTGGCCCTTGATGGAAAGCCTTCAAAGGTGGGAAAATGCAGCACATGACCATGACTTCCAGCTAGCAAGAAGAGTAGGTACGTCCCTGGAGCTGAACAGACACCTGGGGAATACTTTTGTTTCAATACATCACACTAACCTCCATCTGTGGAAATCGTAGTGCTCTGGGTGAAAGTCGGCCTCTGTAACTGTGCTTTTATAGATAGGGCAGAGCAGAAACTCACAGAGTGGCAAGTGCCATGGCTAAAGGGTGAGAGCTCTGTGCAGGCACATAACTATTCTGGTATCATAATGTTGGAATCACTTACTGTAACGGCCAGCTAATGGGGAAAGGTGGAGAAGAAGCAGTATCCAAAGTCCCACTTCACTTACAGTAAATTAATGCCTGTGGTGAACACAGATAAACTGAAGGTAATAACAAAGTTAGCAATCTTACATCTTGGATTCCATTCATCTACTTGAGTCCTAGGTATATGCTTCTTATACCAAAGCGCGTTTCTCCTCTTCAAACTGCATTTCTGAGCAGGTTTCGGGCTAAATTGCTGTGCATAGCACACTGATGCTGAGAGCCTATCAGTACTTATAAGGGCTAACTATTTTCAAATTCTCAAAATTTAGATTAATATAATTCATCATATTCTTCATCAAAAGTTTACTAAATAGGATTTTTCAAGTGAGAGGGAAATTTAAACTAAATAAATCTATATTTTTATTCTTGTTGTAACACACCACCTGAACACCTGGTCCTGAAAAGTGATGGTTTCTGCTTCACAACACACACCCCAGGAAACAGTACTACCTGTCAGCTAAGGCAATAGGGCTGTACCTAATGAGAGAGCTTTCTCTTCCCTTCAGCTTCCCTGGAATTGGAAAGATCACAGAGTTTAGCAAGATGGGAACACAGGACTCAATTTCCAATTCTTTCTTACTACAGACGTTGTTTCTGAAGGGCGAAGTTTTTAAGATAGTAAAAGGATTACTCCACTGATGCATATCATCAGCTTATATTTAGGGGCAAAGCTGGAAGTGACTTGGAAAGAAGGGAATTCTCTTACCTTACTAATTGAATCGGAATGTCTTATTAGTATCCTCTCTCAGTTATCTGATATGAAAGTCACTAATATGATACGACTGTAACATAGTATTAGCAACAATATATTCTGATATGATATGAATGCTAATTTAATACAAAGGAATGTTGCTAATTTGCTAATCGGATAAGATATTGCTAATGAGATATGAGAGACTCCACTAAAAAAAATTATATTACTTCCCTTAACTTTTTGAAGATAGCATTAACCTTGCACACAGGAATACTGCAAAATGTCCTTTTGCTCTTTCCTGGGTATTTATGCATTTCAGCTTTGTAAGCACCGTGATTTTACTTACAGAGTACTCAGACTCAATAATAAAGAGAATAAATAATTGCAGAGCAATTTGTGAGTCCCAAACCAACATGCACTGATGTGATAGTTGCTTAGCATTGGGATAATGTGTATATTTAAGCAAGTTTGATAGAATTGCTTAGGTTAGAAAAAAACATTAGGATCATTAAGTCAAAATAGCAATCCAGCACTGGCAAATCCAATGCTAAACCATGTACCCAGGTGACACATCTCCACCTCAAGGGACATGATTCCATTGCTTTCTTGGCCAGCCTATTCCAATGCCTGACCCTTTTAGTCAAAATTTTTTACCAAATTCCCAACATAAACTTCCTCTGTTGCAACTTAGGGCCATTTCCTTTCAACCTAACTTTTGTTTTCTGTGAGAAAAGACCAACACCCAGCAGGCTGCACCCTCCTTCCAGGGAGCTGTAAACAGTGAGAAGGTTCCCCATCAGCCTCCTTTTCTCCAGGTTAAACACTCTCAGCTCCCTCAGCCGCATTTCATAGATGTTCCTTTTTTCAACTAATCTCCAATAGTCTTTCAAAAATTATGACTTAAAGGTCATAACATTCAGGTGAAGGAGCATAGTGTCATTTTCCACATTACTCAGGAAGAAACAAGGTCAGAAAACTGAGTTATTCACCACATTAATAGAGGTGAATCTGTACAGAATTGTAGAATTCCTTGAGACAGACATCCAATTTATTAATGAAATTTTTCTTTCCTCTAATACTGTAAATTTTCTTTCAATTATTTTTCTTTTTCTTTTTCTTTTTTCTTTTTCTTTTTCCTTTTCTTTTACTTTTTCTTTTGCTTTTTCTTTTGCTTTTTTTTTCTTTTTATTTTTCTTACTTTTTCTTTTTCTTTTTTTCTTTTTCTTTTCTCTTTTTCTTTTCTTTTTTTTTATTTCTTTTTCTTTTTTCTTTTTTTTCTTTTTCTTGCTCTTTTCATTTTCATTCTAATTTTAATTTTTATTTCTCATTGCTTGGTGTATTCTCAGGAATTAAAAGAATGAAGCCAGTATTAAGGTATTGGATTGGAGTTACCCTTAGTATCTTCATCTCTGAGAAACCAAAGGGAAAAGAAGACACCTGAACTAAATGCAGTTCTCAGATGCATGTGCATCAGTAGAAATTATGATTTTAGCACCGATTTATATACCAAAAATGTTGGAGTCAACACATTTAAACTAATATTTAGCTGGAGGCAGTTTCAGTAGAGGAATTTATAGTTATAAGTGCTGATTTGTGCATCATTGGGATAAATACTACGTTACATTAAATAAACTAAGTAAAAAAAAACCCCATATTGAATGGTGGAACTCACAATTCCTTAGCTTAAAAAAATGGGGAGTTGAAGTAATTTTTTTCTATAAACATAGCAGTTGTTCTTAGCGTAAATACCTATAAACATGTGTGAGGTGGTTTTGTTTCTGGGATTTCTTTGGTGTTTTTTTCTTGGGGGGGTTGATTTTTTGTGGGTTTTTTCTTTTGTTTTTTTTTTTTGGGTGGGGGTTTGTTTATTTTTTGCATTGTGGGTTTTTTTTTTGTTGTTGTTGTTGTTGGTTTGGGGTTATTTGTTTGTTTGGTTTTTTTCACTATGTGAGGTCATATTTTCATAGTTAAAGTGACATGAGTTTCATAACAGTTTCCTCCATTTTAATGCCTGGCACTCTGTAGGCAGAATCTCTCTTCCCAAGAACAGTGTGTTACTACACAAGTTAGAACAAGAGCAAGGGACAGGACACATAACCTTTCTTCTTCTTGTGCTTCTTAGCTCTTTTTTTTGTGCCATTTTGGCAAAGTTGCACAGTTATTTTGTGGTTTAGATTATCTGAAAAATGGATGTATTAATAATTACCTTCTTGCAGAGGTAATTATAAACTGTTTAATACTGATTAATAATTAGAAATGTTTTAATCCCCTTACAGGAAGGGAATTAAATGCAAAGTACTATTATGACTGTTAATAATGCACAGTGAACTTTCACGCTTATATGTAGTGGTTTCCTCTTTTATCCATTTCCCAGCTTAACACTTACTTTTTAAATTGAAACTATATTAGGCAAGGTTATTCAGGAGAAAGCAGAATGGTGGATGCAAGGGTAAATTTGAGGTAGAGGGTGGGTTATTGAAAGGAAATGAAGCCACTGACTTCATTGTGTCTTACAATAGAATGGAGGAAAGCAGCACAAAAGAACTATTAGTATTAACATGAATAATGACCTATAAATATTCCACTTGTTAACCATGTAATCAATTCAGTGGTCTCAATGGATGTCTATCTTCCCTTTTGTATATTTGTATATTATAATTTAAATGCATACATTATAATGACTTTTTTTGGCTTACTGGCTTAATGTATGAGAGACTATTCATTTAGCAGTCAGATATTTATTCATTTCTATTGGATTGGAATTGCAAAGTCCTTGCTTAGCAGATTTAGTACACTAAGTAGTTATTCCATAGGGTAGTAAGGTTAAAGCAGGAATGATGCAGGGGTTTCTAAAGCTGACAGAGGCATCTGGTGCTCAGCTCTGGGTACTGCTTCCAGACATATTGTTCAGACAGGTTTCAGTCATTGTCACTCTGCTGGATCCCCAGTGTGCTTCACACCAGAAAAACATACATTTGTTGTTAAAGTGTAGCCTGATGACGCTTAGTGAGTATTTGCAGGTTGGCAGGCTGAAAATGGAAAGTTAGGACACTTATTGCACTAACCTTGACAGTATCAGACAGAACATTTCATTTTATTAGTATGAACTTTACCTCATTGTTTTGTCTAGAGAATTAAAGCTCGTTTGACTCCAAGTACTTAAGAGAGGCTTGGGGTATGGATTTCAGGAAATTATTGAGATTAAAACAACTAATGCCTCTATCCTTGTCGTTCCTTCTTGCCCAGGTTCAGAACAGATGCTTGCTCCAGAAGGAGCCACACAGCTGGTCAATCACTCCAGCACACGGGATGAGGGAGAGGATTGGAAGGGGAGCAGTGAGAAAACTAAAGAGAGTTTAAAAGAAAAAAAAAAAAAAAAAAGTATGCAAGGAAAGCAAAATAAGGAATTCATTCACTACTTCCCATCAGCAAGTAGGTGTCTGTCCACCCCCAGAACACCAGATCTCTATCCCATGGAATTGAGGAGGATGAGTAGCATCACTCTGAATGTCCCTGCCTTCTTTCCACAAACCCCAGCCATTATTGCTGAGTGTGACTCCATAGGTTATGGAACATCCCTGGGGACATTTGGATGGTCAGCTGTCCCCTGTGTGTCACCTCAAGGTTTCTTGTGCATCCTCAGTCTAATAAATGCAGGCAGAAAATACCCTGGTGCTGTCTAAGCGTTGTTCCTCAATAAATAAAACTTCTCTGTCAACATCAGTTCCCACAACTACAAAGCATAACCCCATAAAAAGAACTGTAAAGACAATTGACTTTATCCCAACCCAAACCAGTGCAGTAGGTGAAATAGACACTATTCTTCAAACATACAGTTGCAATATAACTTGCTTATTATCATCTTACAGGTAATTGGTTTTCCCAGCTGTAAACCATGTAAATCATGATCACATTCAAAATAAGTAGTCTATGAATATATTTCCTTGGAGAGAAAGATTTTGAAAGTTACAGGGAAAATTGCTAAAAAAAAAAAAAAAGAAAAAATAAAGAAAAGGACTCTCCAACTTATTTGATTTCTTACAATACAATTTTTTTATACCATAAGGCTTCAGCTGCCTCTTCAAAATATAACGAGTTGACTGTAGGGTGTGTGTTGTATTCTGGATATCTGAGCTGTCTAAAATGTCACTGAAGTTCTAGGAAAATGAATATTCAGTGACCATAAAGGTCAATCAGATAGTCAGAGAAGCTTGTAGATACGGAAGAATAGGGGAACATCTGCATAAACATACGAAAGCAGTCCAGCTGCTGACCCTTGCTCTCACACAGATGTCTGTCTACTCTTCCATCTCAAATATAGGTATTTATATAGGAAAAGCTGTGCAGAAAGACATATGGGTAGCCACATGTTGATGGATGGTTGGTTGGCTAAGGCTGTCACTGAGCAAAGAGGCGATGAATAATTTTGCTAGGGATGAGAGCCAGTACTTTTTGAGCCCTGCACATTCTGGAAGCTGGAACTCCTCACTGCCATATCTCTGAGGGGACAGCTTTCCCAAAAATCCTCCCAGATTGACCTGTCACCCAGCTGTTACAAGAATAGTTTTCAGGTGCTCTCTCAAGTCTTTAGCACCTTTTTCCTTAGAAAGAAAGACAAAAATCTGACACGTGTGTCCCACCAGCTGGACATTTCAGCTTGAAAGGAAGAAAGAGAACAATGTCTCAATCTGAAAGGGGACTTAATCATTTCACCTGTAACTCTGTTCAGATTTCTCATAGATTTCCATTACTGTCTGCTTTAATAATGTTCCTTACTGCCTCCCTCTTCCTTGCACAAATTTGGCTTTGCTTCCATCTATTCTTTTCCTTCTGATAGACTACAGAACTGCTCATCCAAAGTCATAAATCCTCACAAGTATGATACACAATAGAGATTTAGCAACTTTGCCTTTTGGGTCCAGCAAAGACTTTAGAATCTCTCTTGATAACATTAACTTCTACCTTTTTAATTTTTTAGGAGAACCATTTTCTGTAAAATTGAAATCTTTTATCTTAAAACCATAGATCTTAGTTGTAACCTTGCACCTTTTAAAGAGCTATAGGAGCCTCTAGGGAATGCTACTTTTCCTATTTTCTCTGGTCAGCTTGTATTGATTATTTTTTACTACTTGAGCATCAGCCATCCTGTATATAATTACATAGGATCATATCATCATATAATTATATAGGATACAGTTGTTCCTTGGATCATTAAGAAAATTTATTTTCTTCATTTTTTATTTTTTCTTATGTTGTGGGGTTTTTTTAAATGTATTTGTTTTTGTCCTATTTTTTTTTTTTAGGTTTTTTTTTGCTTGGTTTTTCGCTGACTTACCAAGGGCTATTGGAAATCACAATTTGGATTTTTTTCATGTTTTTAGCTAAGTTAATAATAATGCAGTTAAAAGCTGCTGTTTCAAAGAAATTAATTTATGTACTGTTGCTATTTTTCTGTATTATTTAATCAAAAGAGTCTCAATACCAGTCTATTTGGATTTATATTGTGATTTTAAAAAAGGTACACTGTAAAACTTTTTTTTAAGGAATTAGAATAAACTATTAGCCAAACTATTAGAGAACAGGCAAATCCAATTTGAGAAGTTTTGACCTGTTTGCTTAAAAAAAATCATGTATGAGACATTGTACATGTGTTTTTTCCCATTTTCCAGTTATAGAAAAGGTGTCCTTTTAAATAGATTTATATTTTAAAAAAAAACCAAACAAAAATGAGACCAAAGTCTGTGCAAATTACTTCTGATAAACTGTTAGGTTTTGGTTGGGTGGGGTTTTCCTTTGTATGTTACCTGTTTAGTTAGGTACAAGGTATGGATTCCTAGGGATTTGCAAATTTACATTCTTTAAAATTAATCTCAGGCAACAGACCATATTCTGTTCTCCGCTAGAAAATTTGAGTTTAATGAAAAGGAACCCTAGTCACAAAATCTGAAAAGTTGCAGAAAACAGATTTTATTGCCACCTCTTATTATGTGCTTCCAGTATCCCCCTCAAAGAAACATTCACAGAAGTCCTAATCTAACTTTCAAGCAAATGGCAATTTTTCACAGTTTATGATATTGTCAGCTCACAGAGAATGCTAATCTGGGATAGCACAGGGTGTCCTTACATCATGCATTGAGAGCATATCCTGACCATTGATTGCTAAAAGCTGTCATTCACCCTTTTTTCATTCTTTTCTTAAGAAAGGGAGGATATGAGACCAGTGAATAAGGAGGAGAATCAATTGGATACCAATCGGCCTTGCACAACACACACAGCAAACCTGGCAGCAAGGCACTGGTTTGTATTTTAATATAAAGAATTCAAAGGACTTAAGAGTTGTGTGAATTCAGACTTTCAGGTGTGATTCATTGGATCTTAAATAGATATACACAGAGCAGACATTTTCATCTGAGCTAGTGACTGCATACTCTCTCTATAGTAAATGGAGAGAGGTAATCACATCCAAGGTATGATTCCTCTCATTTTAAAGCAAGGTTCTAAAATATGCTGTGAAGCACATAATTCTGTTCACTGGCTGTGAGACACGATGACTTAAGTTGCAGACAGCATTGTGCATGTTTAAAGCTTAATTGTCTAAGATATATTCATTTAATACAAAAATATTTCTACTCTGCTTTAAAATAGTCAAATACATTCCTATTTATGCTTTGTTTAAGCAGTTCCGTAAATCTCACTAAATACCTACCAGTCTGATCCAGAAAGGTGTATCATAGCCATCCTTATTTTGTATTTCAGCATTTGATAGAATCTAATAATAATTTAAAAGTCCCTCCAGGCTTTGGGATTCCTCCATATTAAAGTAGGATTTTTTTCCCCCCAGAAATATCAGAATCTAGGGCTGTTAGTACTAACACACATTGGTTTTAGCAATACCACACTTTTTCTAGTACTGAGAAAAAAAAAAAATTATCACATCATAGAAATATCTGAAGCATATAGGACTTTAAAAAAAGCAGCAATGCTGCAAAGGAAGAAAAACCCCAAAACAACAACTGTTTATGTAGAGGGATTGTTTTGTGGTTTTTTTTTTGTTCATTTGTTGATTTTATTTTTGATTTTTTTTTTTTTTTTTTTTTTTTTTTTTTTTTTAATAAGAACATTTCCCACAGCAAACACTCTCTGGAATCCGAGTCTTTCTTTTATACACATTCCCCTATGTGCTGCTTCTTGAGTGTCCATTTGTTTGCTATGGTAATTTATGTCATTCTGTATTGTATTATACACCTAATGCACAGCTGGTCTCCTAATTTCTTCACTCTTGCTTTCACACTACCAAGTACTTATCTTTCCAATTATTTTCCATGGTCTCTGATTCTCTAGGCAGCATGATATTTGTGATTGCCAAGCTTCTGGAGCAGCCTGGTACATTCAAATCCAAATGTTAATGGTTTCTACTTCCTACATGGGTAAAATGGGAATTTTTCTTTTTCAAACCGCACAGCTCATTGTTCAGTGCTCGTTGGTACCATACCATGCTGCAGAAAGCATATGAAAAAGAGAAATATATTGGTTAGTTTGCTTGGGTTTTTTGTTTGTTTTTAATCAATCTATGTTGCAAAACATTCACACACACACACACACACACACACACAAAACTAGCAATCATTTCTTAACTGTCTTGGACTGAATGATGTTGTTTCAGAGCAATTGAAACAGCTTTCAGTGCCAATCTGAGCATTTTCATGGACTCAGCTAGACATGGACAGTCAGACAACTGGAAAGATAAAGATGGCTCCACAACAAGGTTTTAATGTGTTTGCTTTACTTTACATCTGATGTGGTATATAAATGTGCTAAAGCTAGACTGAACTGGACTGAATCGGAAAGAAATAGATGCCCAGGTGTCTCCACAATATCTCAGATAGATTTTGCATTTGCCATCACAGCCTCAGTCACAGTAACAGTGACACTGGAGACAAATTATTCTCTTGGAAGAGATTAGGCATACTTTTTAAAGTCAGAGGTAAGTCAGTGTGAATTCTTCATTGTGGTATTTGAAAGGGAAAAATTAAGAGCTCCCCATACCATTCCACCATGTGAAGACACCAGAGTAGATTGTGAATAAAGTAATTTGAGAATAAATGGCAGCAGTTGTCCTGCTTTCTAACACATGAACCCTTGGAAGTGGTGGTAGCTTCTCTAGGACTAGCTTCTCAAGGACTTCCAGGTTATTCATAAAAGGTCTCTTTGACAGATCTGTTGACAGAAAACTTTTTCACCATGTAAATCTCCAGGAACACAACCCACAAAAATATAGACCAAAGAAAGAGATGAAAAAGACAAGACGCTTCCTTCAATTTTTTCCACCTCCAGTGTTTTTTATTAGAACTCCCATTAAGTGGTTTAGAATTATTTCAGTTTTGCATGGAGATTTTCTCAGAGCTGCTTCAAAGAATCAGAATAAACAGATAGCAAAAGGGGCCAAGGAAAACATACACCACCTATGTAGCACCCACTGTGGTAATTGACTCAACACAGAGGTATATAAAGCCCTTATGGTATTTTTGAAACCAAACCAAAGACACAAAACAAAATAAAAAACAAACAAACCAAAACAAATCCATTAGGAATTTCCATTCCATCTTTGTCCCCCTAAAGTGATATAAAAGCCTAGGGGGGAGAAAAAACCAAAACAACATTCCCTGCTTAAATCTGATGACTGATTGAGCATCTCCACACTGTGTACCCCAGTGGGTGAAGGAGAGCATGAAATTCATTACTTTGGTGTCTGTGCTGCTTTCTCCTGCTACCCTGAATTACTCTTCATTTTGACTAATATACTGTTGCTTGCTAAGATCATCACTAACTGAATGATTTTCCTCCACCTGTCTGAAGAGGCATGAAAAGTAATGAATAGGCTAAGACATCCTCTCACCCCTAAAAAATGTCCTTTCCAGGTCAAGGTTAGAGTCAGAATGGTAAGAGGTGTGTGCGATGGGAGCTTGTTTTTGTTGTAATTGCTAGCAGACTAAGCAGCCCTGAGCCTCCAGGGATGTTGGTCCATCAGAGATAAAGTGATACAAAATATTCTTGAAACGTTTGTTTTGTTACCATTATGCTAATATTTACTTAGTGGATATGAGTTTTGCGTGAAATGCCTGCAATCCAGGGGAGAATGAGGCACTTTAAATTAATAAATAACAATAACAATGATGACATCAGGGTCAAGAGAAAGAATGGCTAATGAAAAACATCACCTGAGCTCAGTCAGAGCACGAGAGCGGATCCAGCTTGATGTGCATGGGGGAATTCTGGGAATTTAACAATTAAAGGCTGTTTCTCCAGAGAAGAGGGGCCTCCATCTTACTCAACGTTGCTAATGAAGTGTAATTCATTTCACCTCTTCCCCACCTTTCAAAATCAAAGTTCAGGAGGCCGTAGCAGACAAATTTCAGAGGACAGGCATGCATACCTCTTGCAATGCCACTCATGCTCTTTAGGGAATATCCTCATGTTCTATTAATTATTGTACTTCTCTGGCATTATTATTCATGGACTAGCATCTCAAAATACTTGATTTAGCAGTGGTTCTGGAACTAATACTAATAAGTACAAGACTGTGCCTTGGGTAAAACATGTTTTTTCTTATGGGTACAATAGAGGGTAATACTACTCTTCATAATTCAGCCAACTTCTACTGTTTTTTTTCTTCCATGTCTGTAAACAGAAGGCTGTATTTTGGTCAATTACATTAGTTTCTATATTAAAGCAGCAGTGCTGGGAGCATAACACTGTGAGCAGCACAGGAGAAGAACCCCAAGGGTACTGGTGGCATGTGACCAGCAGTGAACCAGCAGGCAGAAGTGTGAACAGATAACCTGGTCCCACCCTGCTATCAAAGACAGGAATCCGGATGTTTAATAGAGGTAATGAGCTGGTTTTTAGCCTCACAAAGAGGTGATAACCACAGATGTGTGGAGACTTCTCCAGCAGGCAGGCTGGCAAACCTCTGTCCTGCCACAGCATTTGCTTGGATTTGAGATCAAATTGTGTTGAAGTATTCCTGCCTCAGATAATGGAGGTCATGGGAAAAAAATTAACTATCAAGTGGTTAGTAATTAATATCATACTTTGCAAGGACATTTTGCATTTACTAGAGCTAAAGAAACTGACCTTAGTAGCTTAAGTGACTGAAAGAACTTCCCTTTTGAAGGTCCTTGACATTAAATCAGATTTTTCTATGGAACTGAAAGGCCAAAGAATCAATGTTTTAAATGGAGTGAATTAAAAGGCACTTTAAGAAATTACATATTTTTTTCATGCTTTCAAAGACAACTAAAGTTTTTCAGTGTAAAAAAGAACAAATTATGAATTTAACTGTTTTTTGGGTTTTGGTTGCTTTTTTTTTTTTTGTTGCCTGACTCCATAATCTCATTTTAAGGTCTTCATAAAACTAGAACTTCAGCCTCATTTTACTAAATATTTCTTGTTAAACTGGGAAGATTTTGCACCAGCATTTTGAACACTGCAGATGTCTGCTGAGTTGAAACCAGGGTCCAAAATAAGCTTCAGCATTGAGCTTTTCCATTATGTAAAGACAAACTCCTGTGGGAGAGCACAGTTTTTCTTAAATATGAAATTTTATCAAGTCAATTGACTTATTAACAGATGCTGAAGTAAATATCTAACAATTTTAAGAACTTTAAATAAACACTCCAATTTTTATTTATTAAAAAGTGACTCAGAGTACATAAAAGCTTATAAGCAATTCTTAATTTGGAAAATAGGCTGGCATTCTAACAAGCAGTCAGCTGTATATAATCCTCCCATGAACTGCACCATGAGAACAATTCCTTTTTTTATTTTACAAGGACATGATTTCTTCTTCTGACTATATAATAAATATTTTTTTAAATATATAAATATAAATAAATAATATATATTATATATAAATATATAAATAAATATATATATACATACACTTACACATATATATATGTGTATATATATATATATATACACACATATACATATATATAAATTTTATCAAGAAGAGAAAAGAGAAAACAACCTTCTAAGATTTGACTGATCTTGGCATTTCCTTTACATATTGGATATCAGTGTGAAGACCAGATTGCAATGTGTAACTCTCTAATATGTGCCATGAAAGATTTCATTGTTACTCCCATGCTGAATTGTTAGCCATTAAAAGTCTTTCATAGTACATGCATTTCTGTACATTTCTTCCCAGAAATTTCTTAGAATGGGTTGTTTTATTAGGATAGAGAAATTTGATGGATGTCAAACAACATGGAATATGTATTACAATTTGTATACACCTATATCATATAGATATATCTCTAAAATAAAACAAGAAATAAAATTTGATGACATAACAACAAATCATGTATTTATGAAAAGTATATAGCAATTAGTACTATAGTTTTAGAACAATTTGTGCTGTTTTAGCTTTAATTCCAAAAATATACACACTCTAATATGGTAGTTGCCATCCCAGAAATATACGTGCTGTGATAGTTGTCATTATAGAAATATACATACTGTGATATCTGTCACTGTGAAATACATACTCAGTAATAGGTGTCAGCAATGAAATATAATAATAATCATAACGTCTAGCATTTTTCATCCAGGGTCTGAAAGAGCTTTAAAAATATAGTATCATGCCCAATTTTCAGATGGAGGAATTGCTGTCCAGAGAGGATAAGTGTTCTGCACAAGGTCGTGAAAGAGACCTGTGGTGGAGATGGGAAGGGAAAGCAGGTTTCTTTTCTTGGGCATTATGCTACCTCTCATTGAAATGGGTCTGAATGTGAAAAAAAATGGATATTCTGCCACAACGGGGCCTGAGACTGTTTAGAAGCTGGGAGGACTCCTCAGCACCTTCCAGAATCAAGGCTCATTCCCACTGAACAGAGATAACAGCACAATTCACAACAAATCATTTGTCTGACAAATTAGCTTCCTTCTACTTCCCAGCAGATCTCAGCCTTCTCAGATTTATTTACTATCTGACCGACTTTTCTGCCTGTTTTTTATTATTAGCATGTCGGTGGAGATACTGTGGGTTTTTTGTTTTGTTTGTTTGTTTGTTGGGGGTTTTTTGTGTGTTTTTTTGTTGTTGTTTGATGTTGGTTTTGCTTTTTTGTTTTTCTTTTTTTTTTCCTTTTCTACTGTTTAAATACAGTAATTATTTGCAGTTGGTCAGAGAAATTTCATAATATTAATACAGTCTTGACTGTGTAAAAAAACAAACATATCCTATTGAAAAGGTTTCATCTTTAAAACTAGTACTGCCAAAAGTAATAAGTGATAAACACTTTCCATGCAGGAAAATTCAGTGTCTTGAATGTTCATAGAAAATTGAATGTCAGAGAATTAATTCAGGTAGAAATTCACATAGGACGTTTTACAGTGTTTCTTGGACTCCAGAAATGAGGTCTATTAACTCCTAAGATTAGTCTCCACACAAAAGCTGATGCAATTAGGAGAGTTCAGCACAAGAAATGCAGATAGCAGAGCATGAATGTCTGAAAGTTAGCAAAAATAATATGATTTAATAATAGCAAGGCTGCCATTACAAGCCTGGTCATTGTGCAGGGCATGGTACGAGCATAACACAGAATGATACACTTATTTAAAATGGCCTTTGAAATGAGAATATTTTTAGTCAATGATTTTTTGTTGTGACACAGAATACTGCTGCCAGGTGAACTCTTTACACACTGGGAGTAGAAGTCTTTCTCCCTTGAGACTCTAAAAATATATTCAAAGCACATGTTCATAAGGCCACAATTTTCCAAAATAAATTCCTGGAGAACTTACTGTATGAAAGTTTTGGTAGCAATTTGTCTACAAATGTTTTTTATATAGTTTCTACACAACTCTTTATGTTCAAACCTTGTTCTTTGCCCCTTTTCTATCCACATGCAAATTGGTAATGACTGAAGAGAACTCATGCATAATGAGTCAATCAGTCAAAAACTTACTTCAGCTTTTTCTTTTCTGTTTTCCATTTTTAACTTTTCTAAATTTCTGAAATTACTCTTATTTTAGTGTATATATATATATATGTAGGTATAGGTTGCTTGCCTTACTGATGGAGACAATACAGTGTAGTAGGAGATCATCAAATATTTCATGAAGTGATGACAGTGAAGAATTAAATTTATATGAAAATGTTATCACCAGCAGTTACTATACAATTAAAAATTATGCATATGATGACTGTCTTTTAAAATGAAGGAAACACTTGATGCGAACAAAAACCCCTTATAATGGAAAACATCAGCACATCCCCATATTTAATTCCATAGGAGATGACTTAGACTCTAGAACTATCCAGGAACATTTTACCCCAGTAAGGCAGAAGAAAATTCAACAATACCTCGAAGTTTCCAGGGCTCTCCTTCTCCTGGGAGTGTTCTAGCAGGCTGTAGTAGATGTATTTGGTCTTTGGTGACCAAAGGAACTCCACATACTTCAAAATTATGCTGGGAGAACACTGCAGAGTAGTTGAGCTGTTTTTTTCCTCACAGTAACTCTTTGTCCAGCTTTGTTGATGTGTGGGATTTAAAAACCTGGTTTTCGTCAGGAAAAACAAAGTTTATGCAGCATACAGACACTGGGCACAACCTTAGCTGACAAGTGAGCTAGACAGCTTTCAGGTCTAGTGGGAAAAAAGAATGGAAAAAGAGAGGAGGGGGGAGGAAAGGAGGTGAATCAGACATTTTCTCATCTCTGCTGTAAGTAATATTCATGCAAGGCCATGCCAGCTTTGCACCTGTTTTTCTCATTTTCTATTCAGCTTGTCACATTTGTTTACAATTTGTCTTATTTTGTCATTTTCTTTGTGCTTTCCACCCTATGCCAAACACACTTGGAATTTATTTGCAATTCAAGAAATGTATTGCTGATGAAGTGGGATGGTTTTTGATGGCTACCCCAAAGGGAAAGGAAGGGACTTCTGTGCACAGCAGAGGTGAGAGAAGTGAGACTCAGGTTGAGCAGAATCAAAATATCCTCCCTGCTCTTCAGTTGCAGTAAGGGGAGAGCATTTAATGCTTACAAGAACTTTAATCCTTGTACAACAGGCAAGGGACAAATTCACTCAGGAGATGGAAAATTATAAAATCCCTTTTCATGCACCCATAACTTTGAAAATAATCTAACATAAACTTTCATGGAATTGGGAAGACCCGTAGCAGGCCCTTGCTCTTCCATGCATGTAGCATATAAGAAAAGATGAAAAATTTTCTACTTTAATACATTAACATTCATGTGTGGACTTTCTGAGAAATTTAAATGTTTGTTTTAAAGCAGTGCTCTGCCTGAAAAAAAAAAAGAAAAATAAGATAGAAAAAAGAAATGGACAAAAAGCCCCATCAAACACCCCATAGAAATGAATAAAAAGGTGAAAATCCCTGGTGGTATCAATTCATTTAAAGTCACAAGGAAGAAGTCAATTTACTCCGGAGCTGGATCAGGCCCACAGGATTTAACATATTTCAAAATAATTTGGAAACAGCATCTATTAATGTGCTTCTCTGGCATATGCTAGGTTTCAGCAAATAACTGCTTTTGTTTTCAGAATTTATTTTAGGAATTAGTCACGGATTTTATTATTGAATATAAAGGTTACCAGATCTATAGTGTAACATGGTAAATGAAGTGGTAAGTGAATTCATGTTTGGCAATTTCCCACTGTAATTAGTATGCATTAAAAAGGGTACTTTGCTCCACATTACATTTTTTTGTATGCTATAATAATATTAAGTTTACACAAAAGCCTTTTTTGGTGTGTATCTGGATCATTCTGACTGCTGCGTGTACATGACACATGAGGCTGGTGGAAGGGTTGCTTTGCAAGGTCATCCAAAAACTGTGGCCTTGGCCTCCCGTGATCATTTCTATTCATCTTTTTGTGAGAGCCAGGACAGGCTGGGCGGGGTCACTTTCAGAGCACATGGCCACATGCCAGTAAGGCTCAGAGAATTCCTTCCATCTGAATTTCTTCTGCACATCCAGATGTATAAATTTTGCTTCTCTGCTGTTAGCTTGATCCAAACCTGCAGAAGTCAATGAATGGAAAGACTCACATCTATTTCAGAGAGGGACAGGCCCTGAAATTGCTGTTGGTCATTTCACTCCAGAAGCATCTTCCCTGTCTTGTTCTGAGTTTATCACTTTGTGAGTTCTTCCTGCACTTGGTGATTTATTCAGATTAAGGATGCTGCAGCCCCTCTGCTCTCTCCATTTAAATACATGTGAAAGTACACCATGCAATTTGTAGCAACATTAATTTGGCTGCACCAGGCAGCACAGAAACACTTTGCTGGCTCCTTCTCTTTTGTTGTGGTCATCTCTTAGTCCAACGTTAAGTAAAACATTGTGCTAAAGAAAATGAACTTTGGAGGGGATTTCCTGGGTACTTTTCAGTGTTGCTCTTAACACCAGACTTTGCAAATCATTCCTGTCTAAAACCAGTTGAAACTTCAGTTCCTTCAGTAATAAATTTCTCTGTGGAGCAGAATGCATTTCAAGATGATGCATATGTTGGATATATTTCTGATCTTACTAAAGGATCTAAAGATATTTATCTGCTTCAGAACATATGTGAGAGATCCAGAAAATAAGTCTGGATTTTAAAAAGTGACTTGAATAAATTTAGTATTATTCAAATGTGTGGTTTTGTTTCTGTGAAGTGGATCTAGCTTAGTTATGACTGGAACTACATGATCTTTAAGGTGCCTTCCTAACCAAGCCAGTCTGTGATTCTGGGAAGGTGTTTGTGTTTGTATATATTTATATATTATTTACTAATTCATATATGTGCAGACATATATATACATTTAAACAATTTATATCTTAAAATGCCTGAATTAAAAATATGTCAGAAAAAGTATATAATGCATCATATAAAGTATCTTATGTTTATTATGTCGTTCAGTATCTATTAAGTGTCATTTAAATAGTGAAAATATTTCCACTGTTTATTGTTATTTTGATGGTTGCTTTATTACTATATTATTATTATTACAGCACTGTTATAGCATCTATTTTGCTTCCTCATCCCAGAACACCTGTTTTTAGTTCACTTAAATTAAGATATATAAAGCAGCTGAAGATTCATAAAGTTCCAGAAGGATAAGCATGAATGGTTTGCGATAGAAAAATAGTTTAGCATTAACCAACAGAGAAATAAGAAGCAGGGCTCCTACAAGGAGAAAAGGAAATACACTCTGGAAGCCACCAATGCAGAGACTTGCAATTTGCCCCTTCAAAATATAGAGCTGAGGAGTGCAGGTTTGCAGAACAGAGTTCAGTGTGGAATAGGAACAAGTGTTTTTCTGGTCTGTTCCTGGTTTTTTATTGAAATGTCAGGAATTGATTTAATAAGACCCCATTTAGAAAGAAAAAATAGAGAAAAAAACTAAACAGAGTTAAAAAATACCTAAATTTATAGTAATTCAGGAGAGCCAGGCCAATTCCATGTCTCAGTTCTAAATTGTAACATAACCTTAGGAGACCTATCATCTAGTAAACCAGGAGAAAAAAAAAGTAACCTAATCCAGACTCTGCTTCCTAAGATTGTTTCCCTTAACAGTAAAAGCAATAGCAATGCAAAATCATTAAAAAGCTACATTGTGCTACAGAGTGATGCAACATTCATCTCAAAGTTTATCAGTAAATGGGAAGGGTTAAGGTAGTTTCAAATAACTTCCTTTTTTTATTTTTTTTTAATTTTTTGTTTTTTGTCTCCCAGCCATGGGCTGGAGAACATTTCAATAGCATTTTAAGATGCCTGCATGAATTAATGGGACCCTCCCTATGGTGCAATGTGGGCTGCAGCACTGCCCAAAAATTTTTAACACTTGTTCTTCATCTAATGCAGAAATTATTGTGCTGTTTTAGGTCTGCATTACACTGGGGGTCAGCAAGGATAATAATAATAGCTTCTACTGGTTTAAAATACAGGATTCACCTCCTTATCTCCCTGCTTCTGTAAGCTTGCCATATTATGAAGATACTCTGGGGAACATCTATACAATCTCGAAAGAATCTATCTCCATTGACTTTTTTTTATCTAATAATAAAATGATTTAATCTGTAATTCACAGCTATTTCAGAGATTCTATTCTCTGCCCATAAAACAAACTGAAACAGAAAAGTTTTGGTTTGCTTTTGTTTCAAAAGACCTCCCTAGCACTTCACATTATGATTTACTTTCTCAAAAGCAGCTCATTCTTTTCCTCTTGACCTAAGGACTTCTACCTGCTGTTGGGCTTGGACCCAGGTATTTTCTACCCTGCTAACTTATGTTGTGTTAATTTCCTTTCCTTTCCTGTCTATCATACTTACCACTTCAGCTGTACTTTACCTGCCATTTACACCAGAGTTATTTATTTGATTTCTCTTTTATCAAGTACATGTTAATTTCCTTCTCTTGCCCTCTGTGTCACTGCCTCCCCTCTTCTCTAGCAGAATTCTCAGGGCCAAAAGTCATACCTTTTCTCCTGAGCATTAGGATATTTTACGGGCACCCCTCCTTCTTCCTATTCATCTTTATCTTTCACTGAACAACAGCACTGCAAACAGAGTGTGAGACAACACAGCTGAATGATTGATGCTCTTCAAGTCCTGAGTTTCTTTTCCTTGTTTATTCACACAGTCACCCTCCTGAGTTAAGGGTTTCGGTTGGTACCTGCCATGGTGACTAGGAAAACAAGGGTAAGCTGCCAAATCCAGCAACTGTTTTCTTGTTCTCATATTGCATTTCCTTATCGGTTGTGACAATGTGCCACAATTAATGATAGCAGAAATACCTATGTTTGATACCATATGCATCATACTTAGAGGTGATGGATTAGCAATCAAGAAAATTAATTCTGCCTTTACAAAGTAACATCTCAACTTTGAAGTTAGGCAAAAGCTTTATAGAGTAGTGCAGATAAAAATTCTCCTGGAAATGGCGTAACTGTGTTTCCCATTGCACCTACATAATTGATTCTGGACTGAGCCCAAAGAAAATGGTATCTTCCCCAAGAAAATGCAAGGATCACTCACTACAGGTAACCCTGTGAGTCTCAGGTAACACTGTATGTATATTAGAGCCCATAAGAAGAAGTCTGACAACAGACTCTAATGCCTTGAACATATCCAGATCTGGATGACCTTGGCTACAATTGTTCTGGGCTTTAATTTATAAAGTAGATTAAAAATCTTCATTAGTTCATTAATTACCTTTTTGATTGAAAAATGTTAATAAATTTGGAAACTTTCCTTATTATAGAGACAACTGTGCTTGCACCTTGATTGTTAGAATAAAAAAAAAAAAAACAGGATGGGAAACATTATTTTGTCAATCAGGGCATTTCCTTACTTCATAGTCTATAATACCTTATATTTTTTATAATTATTGTTTCTTACATATTATTTCCACCTATACAGAACAAAGAAAGGTGGGATTTAAGACACTTTTGAACACTGATTTATCTAGGTTTCATCAAACACAGATCATTTACCTCACTGGAAAATATCATAACAGCTGTTGCTGTGGCCTAAAATTATGTACAATATTTCTGTTTCCAGATACCACTGTGATCGTATGTATTTGAATTTAAATAATCAAGGTTATGACTCTTTTAAGATCCTAAATCATTCTATAACACATATTAGGTATTTCTAACAGGCTGAAACTCCTTGGGAGATTATTGTCCAATCATGACATTTGTATTGATTCCTAAAAAATATCTTGTTGCTCATTGTGACTTTTTAGTTTCTTGCTGCCTGCCTTGTGATAGAAAGGCTGGAATTGTTTTTTATCTTATTTCAGGCAGGTACATACTGGATATCAGCACTGAAGGCAGTCATTCCTCATTGTCTTTGTTTTTAACATTAAACTAGCAATTTAGAGAGGGAATAGCATATAGAGTTGCCAACATTTATGCATGTGCTTGAGGATGCACCTTCCCTGTCCGTGGCAGAGTGGTGAGGGGTTGAGATAGATGAGGTCCAAGGTTTTTTTTCCATCTCAAACCATTCTGCAATTCTCTGTTTTTATCCTGCATTGCAATGATTGTAATAACTTGATTTCCACTGGTTATAAATGTTGGGGGCTACTTCCTCCAGTTACACCTATAACATGAACTTCAATTGTTGTATCTTTTTTTAGCTCTCTCTGAAGTGAAAGAAATATCTGTTTATCAGGTAGAGATGGGTAGAAACACATGAACACAAATGCAGCAAATAAACTGAATGTGCTATATCCAGTATTTTCTTGAACTAAACATGATTTTCCAAATAAACTGAACTCTGTGCTTGTGTTGGACGTTCTAGGAAGCAGCAGAAAGTGTTTATATTGTAATAGAGAACTGGTGAGGCTGAGAGGTTTTCCACTGATTAAAATAAATGCCTGAAAATAGAAGACTGAACAAGTGGATGTGATGCTTTGGCAAATGAGAGGGCTCCTCTTCTGTCTCAGATGAGAGCTGGGTAGTAGTACTGCATGAAGATATAATGCCCCTTAGCAAACAGCAACTGGAGAATTGAGTGCTTGAATTTTTCATATGGTATGACTTCATGTATGTATATTTATTTGTTTAATTAAATAGTCATAAAAATATATTTTATTATTTCCACTTCCTGACATTTATTTAGTCAGAGATCACTTTTAGACAGACAGACAATGGTGATTAGAAGTTTCTAAAAGAGTTTCCATTTATGGTGATAAACGCTAGTAGTTTTTACCTACTGGAGGGCTGTTTATAGCAGTTTATTTTCATAACTGTAGTCCCTAAGTCTCACTCTTAGAAACAGCAGGGCTGATAAACCATGAAAGAGCAATTTATGGAAGACCCTGTAACCTGGATTGCTGGAAAGAAAGAGAAGTAAAGAATTTTAAGAAATGACCACTATTGATTGACTCATACACTGGATGGCATTTTGCCTTCATCTTCAGGATAATTGGACAGGGGGATTAAAAATCCATAGCAATAGAAGGCTTTCCTTACTAGACAGTTAATGCACCATAAATCAGCCAGTAGGAATAGCTCCTATGTTGCAGCCTATGTTTTCATTCAGCTCATTTGCACTTCAAAGCTGAAGTCGATAATTCAACTCCAAGTAGGTGTAATTGGGGGATATTTACTTTTTGTAGAATATGAATACAAGCTGAGAAAATCTCTAAATTCATTTGCACAGGACATTACCAGTCAGATCCTGGTACTCAGACACGTGGCCCAGTCTCCAGCTGAAGTCAAGAGGTGAGCTTGGAGCTGCTCATAAATCCCTCAAGGCTTGTGTGCTGTGGCTAAACAATGTTTTCTCACTATTGGTGATCAATTGCTTTTTGCTGAAGTGGTAAGTATGGCCATTGTTTTTTTCAAATACTAAATAAGCAGCCCCTTCCTTGCCTTATGTTTGTCAGGGTGGATGGAGGAAGGTCCCCTGAACCCCTTTTGTTCCAGCATCCTACAGAATTTAGGACAGGACACAGATCTAGAAAGGCACAGCTGAGCTCCTCAAATCATAGATTGGTAAAATTCAGCCAGGTTTTTAGAGTAAATAAGAAACAGAAAAATAATCTAATTTTTTTATTTTATCTTTTTATTACTTTTTATTTTTATTTTTGCCCACCATTTTTTTGTGTCATTTCTGCCAAACAAAATTCCCGTCATAACAGGGATGAAAAAATTACTTAATGTGCCTATCCTTATGCTCTCTCCACACATACACACTCATGCACACACAGATTACCTAGTCTTGTGCAGTACCTGAACAATATTATACTGCCACACATTGTTTGTGAGCTCTTTCCTACCTGTATTATGTCTCAGAGCACAGAGAATTATGCATCCTTTTCAGTGCAACTTGCAGCTTTGAATGAAGTGAATGCACAGGCATTTTTATCATTCCAATCTGGCTCCATTTTCTACTGTGATAAAAAATGGAATTGAGGTTAGGCAGAAATGGTCTGAAGTATCAGCTCCAACAGAAGATCAGGTAGGTTTTTTTTTTTTCCTCTGTGATGATTCTTTTGAGTATTGGAATGTTTCTCAGGTTTAGGGGATGAGAAAGAAGACAAGAATAGGATTTTATTCCATATTTTATAAATGGGAAATGAAGTTCTTCAGCTCAAGCATCATAACTTTCCCTCAGACCTCAAATCTGCACCAGTACAATATGCAGTTCTCTTCAGCCATTATGGCTAGCACCCAAATATTAGTTTTAAACAATCTGCTTTATTTGCTGGCTTTTAAGTTTTTGTGGTTTTGGTTTGGGTTTTTTTTTTGGTTTTTTTTTTTTGGTGGGTTGTTTGGTTGTTTGTTTGTTTTTCCAGAACAGCTATAGTTCCCAGTGTATTGAAATCAAAGTTCATGGCAACCAACTTTTTCTTACCATATAAGGGATTCTTTTTGGATAATCTTCTGACTCCCCAGGAGTAAATAGAAAATCCCAATACTGAACTTTCATTACTACAATAAGAAAAATCCAGTTTATAATGGATACCACTTATGTCTGGATTTTTTTCTTAAGAAACAAAAAATGAAAAGAAAATGAGGCAAATTTTGTGCTAATATGATATCAGTGGGCTAATATGGCATTACTGGACATCCTTGCCTGGTGGATACCTAGGAAGGTGTTAACTATGGATCAGGGAATCTTATCTGGGCACATAGGAAAAGGAATCAAACACCTGGGGAAAATATCAAAGCAGTAGCAGAAACCAAATGCTATTCTTGATCCACTGAAGAAACCAATGTCCATTGAGAAGGCAGACTCAAAGTCATTGAGTGTGACAGGATAATGGTATCATGCTTAGATATCTCTGTGGAATCTCATCTTGAAAAGACACCCTGGGAAGTCTTAGGAGGCTGAGTGGATAAGTAATTATTAATACTAAAAAAAAAAAAAAAAGAAAAAAGACAGCAAACAAATAAATATGAACTGTAATCATCCATATGTCATAAAATTGCTGTATTATTTGAAAAATATCCAGTATCTACCAGAGATTGCTATATTACTCAACACTTAGAAGTAATTTTGCTGCATATGCTTTGATTTTTTTTTTTCCTTACACATATGCCTACATCATTCCAGGCACAAAGCAACAGACCTAATTTAAAGTGGACTTAGGTCATGTGGCTAAGTATCCAGTTTTGCTCAAGTAGAGTACTAACAGCTTGTTACAGAAAGGGTAAATATGCTGCCTTAAGTAGAAAATGAATCATCTCCTTCCTAGTTGCATTTGTAAAATATTTTCTTAAAAATCAACTAAAACGACTTAACTTTTATGGATCCCTTAATTTGTTTGCTTAATTCTCCTATTTCTTGTTTGTTTGTTTGTTTGTTTTTGACTTTTTGTTTTTGAATTTTTTTGGTGTAAGCTACACCTCACATGGCATTTCACAACTTCCTTTTTTAAGAAGTGCTTCCATGTGTATAAGAGATGGCATGGCATTTTTTGGGATACTGCTTTAAATCGTGTTCTGCATCTCCCCAAAAACCTCAGATTAGGGGCTTTCAAACTCAAATTTCTCAGCTTCCCTGCTGGACTATTTCAAGCCTAATAGGCCTAGGTAATTAGAATCTTCTCCCCAGTATCCCACTACAGTTTTTCATTCCTGTGTTATGGTAATTTACTAGTTGTCCAACAATCATTCTAATCATAGCTCCTCATTTTGGTGTTTTCAAACTTCAGATATTGAAAATATCTGCTCAGACTTCATAGTGGCAATCCATGCTCAATACATGCTGATAAGGCTGAGGTTTCTGTATAAAGTTCCACTGAAATCACCGGTGATTGTCTAAGAGAAGTGTAGACAACTATTTGTGAGCCTCAGTAGTCATTGAGAAAGATGCAAATATCTCTTGAAAACATTTACTTCCAGTGACATTGCCAAAACTATTTTAATACACACAAATGCTTATAAGAAATGTCTTCTAAATTATCTATCTTCTATTGCTAAAAATACATAAGTTTTAATCAATTTTACATACAGTTGTATTTAGTTGGTCTGAACTATCTAACAGGGTTTTTTTTGTTGTTTTAATCCAAAATCTTTTAAACTGTCGTTTCATCTACAAAGTGACCCTGAGAAGGAAGACTTGTTTGAGGTATGGTACTGGGAAGCAACTCGTACTTTTAGAGTCTTTACTGCAGAAATGCAACATTTTACGCTTTTTTCTCTTTCCTTTGAATAGCATAGATTTGAAAGTTATGTTTTAAGAAGCAGGAATTTGTTTGTAGAAAGTCTCTTTGTTCCTAAGCATCTGCTAGAACACACACCCACCTTTTAAAACCTTTTTTCAATCTTCTAGAAGAAAACAAAAATAATTGTCTAAACCCAAAAAAAACCCAACAAAAAACTTATCCCCTCTAAATCAAAATGAAACATATCTTGAATGTTTCTTTAATAATCAGTAGAAACATTATGCCAGAAATCAGTGATGGATATCTTCAAATAATAAACAATATATAAAGAGGTAGCTGGCTTAGATACTAGCCATGAAGTCAGAAAACCTGGCTTCTTGGCTACACTCTGCTACTGCTCTACTCTGACACCATGACTATTTCATCTCCCACATTTTATTCAGTTTGATTATAAGTTCATTGGCCCAACAACACTTCTTCCATATGTGGAGTCCAGCAAGTCTCTGAACTTGGCTAAAGCCACTGGATACTGTTATAATAATCCATTACTCTTTCCAGGTCAGGTCGCTTGACCTCATGGACCTTCCCAGACATCAGCTCAATGAGTAATGATTGCCCTGTATCAATCACCACTTTGCAAGGGTTTTTTTTTTGTTTTTTTGGGTTTTTTTTAAGGAATAAAAGAGGCTAAATTCATAGCGAATGCTGTCTGCATAAAATGATGTGACCAGCACTACCCTGATCATTTTTATTGCCCGTCTCTCCAATGTACTGATGGAATCATTATATGTGCAAAACTGTTGCTGGCATTTCCCTTTGCTATCTCTGACAAGCTCTTTTGTGTCAATGCCACTGCTTTTCAGGGATGCACAACCAGTGTTCCCTTTTGTAGCAGGGATGTTTCTAACGCACTCTTTGATGTATCCAGCGATAGTGTCACGCGTACTGACACATCGTACCACTCAGCAGTGGAAGCTGTGTCTGTCTCGAAGTTTTGTCCAAAGCTTTTTGACACTCTCCCTCTCTGTGCTGTTTTCAGAGCTTTTACTTCATTCTTTTTTTTCCCAGTTCAAGGGCTGTATTTAGTATATATTTATTTATATATTTATTTCTGTGTTTATTAATTTATTTGCTAGATTGATGCAGAGTTTTTATATAATTGACAGATGAGAAAGGTGCTCCTGTGGCTCACTCCTACCCCAGCTTCCTCCCAGAAATCTGTCCCTGTCCAAGTAACTGACTCAGAAAGTGAGGAAGGATGGATGTTTAGAGATTACTTTTAAAGATGTTAACATGCTAAAGATTTTTTTAAAGATGTACAGTCAGTTCCTCTTGTAAACAATGCACTAAGTTTACAGCTTCTCCATAAATCAAGGGTATGTCTTTCCCAGGATCCATTTGAGGACCTGAAAAATCCTCCAGGTTATATAAATTGCTTAAAAGCCTCAATTAGACGGCAGAAAAGGTGAAATCAAGCAATAAGAAAAAAAAAAAAAAAAAAAAAAGGTCATTTTCCAAGGGATCAGATTGAACACACATATAAAGTTATGACATATGTGTGATGAATAGATGACTACATGGCAGTGGTCTCTTTGTCATATTAGCATTGCACTGGGAGCTTCCATCGATCAAGGATCTCATTTCATTATTATTTTAATTTTATCAATCAATGATATTTTTTGGTCCAGCTTTCTACAGAAAATCATACGTAAAAGCATTAGAAGAGAAGGAAAAGGGACAGTGAAATGATTGTGTAAAACTGTAGTTCAGTTATCTGACTTATCCCCAACTGTTTTCTTATGTGGCTGCAGAGCAGATAATTGTCTATATTCTTGTCTACAAAACTTACCACCAGCTCATTCTTGTGAGTTTGAACCAGATGAAAAATTATATATATACTCAGGCAAACATTTCAAAAAGAAGACTCATTGTGTGCCTCCTGGGTCTCATGTCACAGCAGTGGGAACAGTGTCACAGGTCTGCACTGCTTGGTCCATGTTCCCATGTGTTGACACAGCCAGGCAAGCTGACACTCAGATCTGGCTTCTGTAGAGCCATGGATCACTGGGAAAACCTGTGGTTCTGTCCAAACAATGGGAGAACACTGTGACATGCCCAGTCCCCACCTGCAGAATAATTTCATGCCTTTTCCCTGATAACCTGTCAGGTCTCACATTCTGGGAGATAAGAAAACATAGATTTTTGCTCCAAGTGGCAATAACAGTGTTTTTGTGCACCTTAAATCGTTCAAGAGAATTGATGGCTGCAGGTAGCAACAAGCATCCTGAGTTTGGTGATCACTGTCCCCAGCAAGGCTAAAGGATGTTCTGGATTGAATGGTTTGTTAAACACATGAAGGTCATTTCATTCTAAAATGCATAATTTGGCAGTGCACTGCATTAAAAGGATCTCTAGGCACATTCACACAATGAGGGTGGCACAGGGGATGCAAGTTCAGGCACCAGAGTCGACTACAACTGAAAACAATCTTTGCTGCTTCAGCTACTGAAAAGATGGAATTTATAACCCAGGCTCAGAGTTGTGCTAATGCAACTTCTTGAACACAACCAAATGGGTAGGAGCTGCACTGCATCAGGTTGAGTGAGGCTGCATATGTTTAAAACAAAATACCAGGGACATCATAGAAACATGGCTTAGAAGACTGTTTTACCAGAAAGTCTAGCCATTTCTGAGAAACTTGCCCTACAGTTCTCCTGGAATGGTCCTCACTGCCAGTGTGACTCAGTGCTAAGCACCCCTCTGTCAGCCTGAGCCACAAAGTATGTGAGTTAGTTACGGTTCCTGATTGTGGTAATTGGTCCTTATTTCAAGCTATAAAGACTTGTGCTATTTTCTTTCAATAGACTATCCTGATTTAAATCTGGTATCACCCAAAATAGCAGGCAGACACCAGCAGAACTAAGGGGCATATCAGAGCTGAGTGAAGGTTACTTTAAAATGTGTGCAAATGCTGATCACATCTCTGAACCACCCCAGGACTTACAGGGTCTCTCCTATTAACCCTGCTCCAGGCATGGAATGGGACAAGGAGTAATTGTGCTCTGTATTTAGATACAATCCTGCTTGTGTAATTTCTGCCACTTTTCCCTCTTGTCCTTTTATCATTCACAGCATTTGCATGAAGACAGGATCTTCATTTCAAAGGAGTCCATCTGGTCTGGCTGCTCATTCTCTTCCTGAAGTTATAAACCTCTATTTGCAACAACATAATCCTCTCACCAAAGCAACCTGCAGTGAGGTCACAAGTGGAGGATTGTGACTTCAGGTGGGGAAATGAGCAGCAGGAGCAGATGAACTGTTAAGAAGCAGAGAACCCATTTTCATTGCAAATGTCCTTTGCAATAAAGAATGAGGCTAGGAAAAGGCAGCCAAGGGAGGACACTGGAGCAGAAAACCGTGCACACAGAAAGCATATTCAAATGCTTTAAACAGTTGCATACAGTGAACTAGCTCTTGGAAGAGCAATATCTTAAGATGTAAAACAATTACCTACTTCCAATCATGCTGACAGTTAAGAATGAATAAAATAAAAAATTCCAACTCTTCCTTATAAGCTATAACTTTTTTCTCTTTTTTCTTTTCTTTTCTTTTCTTTTCTTTTCTTTTCTTTTCTTTTCTTTTCTTTTCTTTTCTTTTCTTTTCTTTTCTTTTCTCTTTTCTTTTTTCTTTTCTTTTCTTTTCTTTTCTTTTCTTTTCTTTTCTTTTCTTTTCTTTTCTTTTCTTTTCTTTTCTTTTCTTTTCTTTTCTTTTCTTCTTTTCTTTCTTTTCTTCTTTTCTTTCTTTTCTTCTTTTCTTTTCCTTTCTTTTCTTTTCTTTTCTTTTCTTTTCTTTTCTTTTCTTTTCTTTTCTTTTCTTTTCTTTTCTTTTCTTTTCTTTTCTTTTTTTTCTTTTCTTTTCTTTTCTTTTCTTTTCTTTTCTTTTCTTTTCTTTTCTTTTCTTTTCTTTTCTTTTCTTTTCTTTTCTTTTCTTTTCTTTTCTTTTCTTTTCTTTTCTTTTCTTTTCTTTTTTCTTTTCTTTTCTTTTCTTTTTTCTTCTTTTCTTTTCTTTTCTTCTTTTCTTTCTTTTCTTCTTTTCTTTTCTTTTCCTCTTTTCTTTTCTTTTCTTTTCTTTTCTTTTCTTTTCTTTTCTTTTCTTTTCTTTTCTTTTCTTTTCTTTTCTTTTCTTTTCTTTTCTTTTCTTTTCTTTTCTTTTCTTTTCTTTTCTTTTCTCTTTTCTTTTATTTTCTTTTCTTCTTTCCTTTCTTTTCTCTTTCTGTTCCTTTTTTCTCATTCTTTTCCTTTTCTCTTTTCTTTTTTCTTTTTTCTTTTCTCTTTTCTTTTCCTTTTCTCTTTTCTCTTTTCTCTTTTCTCTTTTCTCTTTTCTCTTTTTTCTCTTTTCTCTTTTCGCTTTTCTCTTTTCTCTTTTCTCTTTTCTCTTTTCTCCTTTCTCTTTTCTCTTTTCTTTCCTTTTCTTTCTTTTTTTTATTTTCTTTATTTATTTTCCCTTTTTTACTTTTTTCTTTTTCTTTTTCCTGTTTTTTTAATTTTTATTTTATCCATTTTCCTTTATACTTTTTCCTGTTTTCATTTTTCTTTTTTTCTTTTTTCTCTTTCCCTTTTTTCTTTTCTCCTTTTTCCTTCTTCCTTTTTTCTTTTTCCTTTTTCCTTGCCTTGCCTTCCTGCGCTGCCACACCTTTCTTTCTCTTCTCCTTCAATCTTTTTTTCCCTTTTCTGTTACCCCTTTTACTTTTTTCCTTTCCCTCCCCACCTCCCTTCCTCCTTATCCCTTTCTCTTTTTTTTTTGCATTTTTCCCTTTTTTCTCTTTTTTCCCTTTTTCCCTTGTTCACTTTTCCATTTTCCCCTCCCTTTTTTCTCTTTTCATTTTTTTCTTTTTCCCTTTCCTTTTTTTTCCCCTTTTCCCTTCCCCAGGGAAAAGCTGATGGACAGCTCTAGTGAATGAAATCCCCCCAGTCCTACAGCAGCAGTTTAATTATGAGCTTCAGCTTTTCCCCTCACTCTCATGCAAATGGCCTTTCACTGGGAATTGTGAGCCCACACACTGGCACTGACAGACACCACACTGTCAAATTTTCCTTCAGGGGACCAGTCCAGAATCACTGCTTAAACTGTCAACATGAAAAAGAGTTAGCAAAGATCACCCCTGTGGATGATACAGCACCCCAGCCTCCAGGAAAGCACTGAACTGCCTTTGTGTTTCATGCAAAAACAAGGGAAGATGATCCAGGAGGTTCAGGCACCAGAATATATCCCCTGGAATGTTTAGTTCACTCTGCCCTGGTGTGAGGTGCAGAGCAAACACCTTGCCACAGCGCTGGGTGTGGTAGCCTGGAGGAGAAGGGCTGCAGCAGTGAACATCCCACAGGGAAGTGGCTCTGCCTGCTTCCACGTGGAGAGGAGGAGGAGGAGGAGTGGGCCGGGAAATTTGTGTCATTTTTTTCCCTGGCTAGTTTGAATATAGGATACCCTACCCCTGGTGAGGTAATACACTGCCTCTACCTCACCCTGCACATATGAGTCCTGACACACTTCCTGACAGGGGAAGGTGACAGGACTGACATTCAGGACTACAAGGTTGCTGGGCTGTAATCTCTAGTTAAAATTGAATCTTGTATATCACTCCCTGACAGTACAGCCAGACTCCTGATAATTATTTGGAGGCTACCTTATTTGGATTTTCTTTGCTTTTTGAAGAGAAAGGTTAGTGGGATTTATTGTTCACCACAGGTTGCAAATTAAAGGAGATTAAACTTTTTTGTCTTTAATGTAGCCATCAAATCTTTGGGGGTTTTTTTGATTATCTTTTTAGTGAAAAATTCTGTAAAGGCGATCAGGGAGATATTTTATGCCAACAGACTTTTCAAAAATCCACTGCCACTAAAGAAAGGACATTTTTGAGTTACCCATCGATTGTTAACTTGCTTGTTGGCATGATATAAGGAAGAGGCAAACGCTACACAGATGCCACAATCTATAACAACACAAGTAACAGGAAGATTTTAGACAGAGGGAAGGGAAGGTCAAATTCACTTAAGCAAACAGCCAAGGCGAAGAAATTAATTTAAACTTTACTTTAAGACCTGGTGTGTTATTGCATTTGGGGTTATTTCCATTGTGTGATGGGTTCAGCATATCTATCTATCTATCTATCTATCTATCTATCTATCTATCTATCTATCTATCTATCTATCTATCTATCATCTATCTATGTATCCATCTATCATACTTATATGATATAAAATAAAATTTATTAGGAGGAACACATCTGATTAACACTTTAGGTGTCATGTTTCCCATCTTTGCAGTTACGAATTTGCAAGGTTTGAAAAGGAAAGAGCTTTGGCCCAAGCCACCTGGATTAAATACTGGGACAGGTTGGGAAAATTTTCTCCATCACAACACAAGCCTGTTGAAATATTTGGGACCATGAGGTAGAAAGCATAGTAGAAACTGATGAGACTTAATTTTATTTGTTGTACTGTGTTTGACTTAGTATTACCATCTGGAACTTAACCCCTCAGAAGGTGAAATACACATTTGTTTAAGAGGTAAATAATGAATTTTTTTTCTTGACTAGAGCTTTCCACATATGCTAGTAAAGGCAATGCTCCAGTGGTGTATATTTCAAAGCTTGTAATGATGGGCAATACACATTAAAGAGCAGGAAATACTGAGCTGAAAGAGCAGCCTGAAGTCCTAGAAACATTCACAGAACTAGATCTGATCCCTTTATAACCCTCGAGTGAGTTAAATGAGAAATAAAGGGAAATGACTCATTAGAGAAGCCACCATGAAAAGAAGCCTACTTTTAATATAAGATATCCATATGACTCTTGTAAAAGAATTAGCCACAATTTATGGAAATTCCAAATAAATGATAAAGAAGCAATGTGAAAAACTTTTATTTTGGCCCCAATATTTATAAAAATAACAACAACTAAAAAAAATAAAGAAGGCAGCTCAAATAAGTGTGAAGGCCCATGAAGGCCCCTAAATATCTCTTGAACACAAGTATCAAAACTTCCCTCTTTCCCTCTTTCTGGGATCCATGAAAAAGAAAATGAAACTCAGAATATTTGTTGTCTTGCCAAGACTGAACATGAAATTTATCACATAAACAAATTCTCAAGATCTTCCCTTTTGTCATGTGCCCTTTCAGAAACTGTCTTTCTTATTACTTTTCTTATTAACTTCAAGATAAAGAACCTTTATCTTAGGGGAATCTTTTCTTCCCATCATAAAATCTTTTGCCTTGCAATATAAATCTGATATGTTTAGAAATGGAAATGAAAAAGCATTGTCTAGGTGTTGAAAAACTATGTCTGATGTCCTGGTCCCTCAAAAAAAACCCCAAGCCATGGAAAAACAATTTTCCTTTTTTTCTTTTTTTTTTTTTAAATGACAATGAGATGGCCTTTCCAAGGCAAGTTTTCTTTGTTTTGTCAGTAGAGGCTTGTTGTTTTTATTTCTCTTGTATGCATACAGCAATTAAATCAGTATTGATAGTGACATTTGAATGCTGTGTCTCTTTTCCTTAGCTGGAATTTTGCTGTCATTTTTTCCTGTGGATAGTTTCACAGCAAACTCTTGAAAACCATGTAAACTTTCACATTTTCTTTGACATTGATTCTGCAAGACTCATGAACACACATTCACATTCTTCTTTTATAATGAAACTAGTTTGTCCACTCACACAACAGTGAATTACCAAATTCAACATAATCTGAGGCACAGAACAATAAGTTATCAGAACATTTTCTTCTCTCTTGGAAGGAATGGATTTTTTTTCCTTTCATTTTTGCATGGAAACTTCTAAGATGTAATTGATTTCTTATTTTTGTAGGGTTTGTTCCATGAGTATAAATGAATGTCAGTACATACTTATAAAATTTTATGCTCAGAGTTTTATACACAGATACCTTTTAGATCCATGCAAAAGGCACCTTCTACCCACACACATACAAATGGAGTTAATTGTGCACAGAATTATTGCTTGAAACCCAGAAATATTTCACTGGTAGAAATAGAAGGTGTTTTTCTAACAATGTATCCAAACATGAAAATAAGCACCTGAAGTTGATAAAGAAATGCAGTTAGAAATGTTAGGTTCATAATTGCATTTTCTGTCCAAAAGTGGTTATGTATTTTTGAAAATCCTATTAGGTGCCTCCCTGCATCTATGCAACCCAAACACAGCTGTAAATCTGACTGTCAAGCCCTTCTTACAGGAATCTGGAGAACTTCCATTGTATAATTACTTCCAATCCAATCCAAGAAAGTCCCTAAATTTGCCACAGACAGAAATTAAACAAATCTGAGATTTTATGTCAGACTTAGGTGACACTTCAAGAAAAAAAATAAGGAATTATCTTGTTAGGAGAAAACATAAAACAAAATAAAACAAAACAAACAAACAAATCCCCCTCACAAAAAAATAAAAAAAATAATAAAAAAAAAAATTCAAGTGTAACTGAAAATATTTTTTTAAAAATACATATCTGACTACTCATCCACCTCTTAATAATCTCTTTTCAACTACCTAATGTAGTGATGATAAAATATCCAGGACCTAGCTTTTATAAAATAGGAAAGTAAAGGAAGTAAGAATGTATCATTTGACCCTTTAAGGGAGGAGCAACCATGTAAACTCACCTCATAGGAGAAATGAGAAAATCAGTGCTGAGATCCAAATTTTATTAATATCTCATGCTCAGTAAAATCTTCAGTCAGAGCTCATCTCTTGTCAGAAAGCCCAACAACATGCCACAAAACTGTGGGAAACCAAGCATCACATGCTCCTTCACCAGGGGATAATATGTTTTCCCTCTGTTTGAGGTTGTTCAGGATTGTCTCCAGATGTTTTCAGAGCAGACAGGGCAGTTATAATCAATGTTCTTTCTCCTCTGCTTCTGTTCTGTACCTCAAGAAGGTTCTGTAAGGGTCCTAATTGAGTGGTATCACTTAAGAAAACATAATTGTCAAAAAAATCTCCTATTTCTTTGCTCTTTTCCAGAGAAAATCAGTGTTTTTCTATGAAAACTTCCATATCAATTCACTGGCTGTGATCCTAGCTCCACTGGTGTCTGAAAAGACTTTATTGTTCAGGACACAGCTTACCTGCCATGGAAAGTGGGACAATTCTCCAAGAAGGAGGCAGATCAGGACTGATCTTAGAGGAAGCTGGACATACATCTTACAAAATCCCCCTTCATGCCACCAACTGGGCAGGAGACTTTTCAAAGTGTTCCCAGATTAATTAACATTCAATGAATTCCTTTGATGGCTTTTTTTATCTATTCCTATGAAATACTTTGATTCTTGAATAATTATGGCTGTGAGTTAGGATAAATGGTGGTACCTAACTCTACTCCCAGGTGGGTACACTGTAAGTCGTGGTGCAGCTGGATGAGTTTTTGTTGTTATTGTTATCTTTTCATATGCAGCTCAGTGTGCCTTTGAAGAACATCAATAGATTTCTTTGATTCTGAAGCAGCAGTACTAAAATACTCAATAGATGATTTAATAGGATGGGTGATAGGGAAAGATTTGTCAACAGCAGCCTCAAGCAAAATACAAAGATTATGGCACCAGTTTTCAATAGATTTTGTCTATCTCCTTCTAAGACCCTAAAATTAGGAGGTCTTGCGTATCAGTATGAATTTGAGCTGTCTGCTCATCTCAGAAATGTAACAAGAAAAATCAACCACCACAAGAATGAATCTCTTTTCCATCTTTTTTTCAAGATTAGATCTTTCAAAACTTTTCTTATTCTTGCTGGGCATTGTCAGATTCAGTGCTTGTCATTGCAAGTCTGTTCAAATGTTCTTTATTGTCAGTCACACAGACACTTCCCAAAACAAATTTGCAAATACACAAACACATGTGAAGTACATATCTTCATTTGTTCATCAGGTTTTACCAAAAGTTTTGTCAAAAAGGAAAAAGAAGCCCAAAATTATATTTTTTCACCTCCTCTTGTTTTTAACATATTGGAATGACAAAAGCTTTCCTGACCTCAAAGGACTCTTCACTTGTTTTGAAAAGGATAATTTTTTCAGCCTGTTTTACTTAAGCTTCTTTTTAGTTATTTGCAACTTCACAATCCCATTCACAAACTGTTGCCATGGTAAATAATTATATCACAGATGAATTGTGTATGCTCCCACTTCATGGCTGGAAGAGAAATTGTAAAAGGAGAGGTGAGAATGAGAGAGGGAAAAAATCAAAATCCTTTAAAATTACAGGGGAGAGAGTTGAGAAATGATTACCTCCTCGTTAACATAATTAACTCCATGAATTATAAATTGGTATTAGAACTTCTGACAAAAGGAGTAATTATATTTACTCATGTAAAATTAAACAATACAAAAAAAAATTAATGGGATTCACCAGAAGCTCTGTTAATATTATCATAAAATTCAGAGATCCAAATAGTTCAGATTTAGAAGTGATTTAAGCAGCATAAACTTTAGTGCTTCTTAGATTTGAATAGAGTGAACACGTTTCCTCAGTGTTTTATAATCAAACTGTGGCACAAAGCACATAAACCCTCTAATTCTTCAGAAAGGGGAGTACTGATACACAGCGGCAGCTGCATTCCTCCTAAAAAGGGACTGCTCAGAGACAACTTTTTGTTTTCACAGTGAATTTGTACACACACGTCCATACACACACACACAGAACTCTTTACAGTTAAACACATTCTTCTCATGAGAAAAATAAATCATGCTGTTGATCTCTGAACATTGGAAGAACAAGAATACAACAGATGCAGGTGAAAGGTAACCTAATCTGTTGGTTTGCCTTGGGTATTACCACTCCCATATTTATTTCTGTATAACACACACCAACCTCATGGCACAGGATCCTTCTTACTTAAATCTAGATAAGCTCAACCCAAGTCTGACATGATTAGCTGGGCTTCTTCTGGAATCAGCGTAGACTGACAGCTCAAAAATCATTATTTGGAATGAACTCTGCTGCAGATGGGATTGATTGTTGTTGGAGATGTCCTCACTGTTTTTCTCTCAGCTTAAAGGACCTTTCTTTTTTTAAATTTCCAAAGTCCTATCTAATTTTCCTACTTTGTATCTATATTACAAATATCCATTAGGACTTTATTTTATTTTCAATAGCCCAAACACTCTTCCATATCCCAGTAATTCAGTGCTTCTCCTTTGCTACCTGAGTGGGTCTGTCTGCCTGTCTGTCTGTCTGTCTGTCTGTCTATCTATCTATCTATCTATCTATCAACCCACACATACATTTTTTTTCTTTGTTTCTTTGTTTGTTTTCTGCTGTCATCCTTATTCTCTCCCAGCAGGAAGTACTCATGCAAGCCTACACACTCTGTGATGCATCTCATTCAAGGAGTTTCCACCACAGGTCAAAAATGTAGGAATACTATTTTGGAGCTAAGGAGTTTGTTCCACTGAGCAATAACCTGTGTGACTGCCTCCATGCAAGGGGAGCAAATGGCAGGGATGTTACCACATGCTGGTGTTTAGGCAGTTGCCCATTTTAATTGTCCCTGGGTACAGTATTTAACCAGCTTTCAAAGTTTTTCTTTAATTCCAACACAGCCATAACGTCCATAGCCACTTTAGTGGATAAGCCCAGATATTTTCCACCTTGAATGAATGTTCAGCTTTGAGGTTGTGTACACACCCCACCTCACACTTCCCACAACAAATTACACTTTTGGACCACATTTAAATTTCAACAGGTTTTTGTATCCTGTACTTTTGTATCCTGTCTGTCATTTCCCACCTTGATCAGACTCCTAGAAAAGAGAAGTCATTTCACCCAAGACATGTCTGCATTTAGTATTTCACCCAGGGCATTATTTCAATTTTCATGTTTCTACACTATTTTTCCCCCCTGCTCTCTCTTTCTGTCTCACAACTTTGTATATGACAAAAGCCTTACCTGCCAACTGTTGGGAAAAAAAATGTGATTTCTATTGAATAGTGCACTTTGGAATGAAAGAAAACACTGTATAAACGAGGCTGAGGAACTCATTCACCTGTGCCTATATTACTGTGAAATCAATTATGCAGGGCTCTTTCGAAAGTTACTGATTGTAGCAAATTGAATGGCCTCCATTTCAGCATAATTTGGAGAGGTTGATGTAATCAGAGACCTTACACCATGGTGAGATACAAGATTCGTGATATTCAGATGGGAAAAAGGCTACAATGGTAAAGCTTATTCTGTACTCTCTGCTTACTGGCTGTAATGCTTTCATAAGTACAAATGGAATTGTTTTGATGAAGGCAGAGATGGTTCTAAGGGGCAGGAAAAGGGGAGAAAAAGAGAGAGAAGAGGGGAAAAAAACAGAAGCCAACAAACCTCTATCAGGTTGTTTGAAATCAAGGTACTGTACTGTTAAGCGAGGCAGCAGTGGAATCTAATCCTGAGCATAATTGGTTGCAAATGAAACACTTTAATATCAAATCTTGAGTTGTGCCCTGGAGCTGCAGTTCTGGTTTGCATGAGCTACATGTAAGTGAAGGTAAAATATGTCCTTTTTTTCTTTCTTTCTTTTTCCTTTTTCAAAGGTACATTCTGTTCCAATCTGTTGGAAATTTGTGGGGCAAAGTAATTGCTCCTCAGCTTATAATGCCAATATATTCTGCCTTGAGATGTCCTGTACCTTGAAAAATAATCACATAGTAATAAACAAAGAAAAAACACAATTCAATAACAAAAATAAGCAGATTCCCAACAAAATCTCACAATATCTCACAAAGTCAGCCTGCCACTCTGTGTTCTGTTACGTGAAGATGTTTATTAAATCTATATTGTATAATGACATTTTATTTGTACTGTCAATCTTTTGGAAAACATAGAAAGTAAACTAAAACCTGGAAAAGAAAGGAAGAATATTAGCACTTTGACTTCTTAATTTTTCCATGTATTAGAAAACTTCACAAACCAGATATGAATGTGAACTTCAGAATTTAGATTTTTCTGTTTCTGTAAAGTGAAATTATACCAGTTAAACACTGATTTTTTAATTATTATTTTTTTATTTTATTTTTTTGTTGAGAAGGAAAGTAAGTGTTCATTCTTGCAGTAAAATCTTCAGTGGACAGTTCAAATCACTTTGTACTGTGTTCAGGACACTTAAGCAGGGATCCCACAGTGTCTCTTGTCACTTTACATGATGTGATCTCTGCCTTTGCTCTCCCAGTCTGTAAATTACAAATATAATAACTCTTCCTGTATCTGGATTAATTATCTGCATTTCATATTTTTTTTAACAAAGGAATTAGGTCATAAAATTTTCATGCAAGGCACCAAGCACATTGTGACACATCCCTTTCCTTGTGTTTCTGTCCATTTTCAGTGGTGTCAATAAGTGAAACCCTCATATTTTGATTTTCCCATTTACAGAATTAAGCAGCTTCTCAGTTTTTCAGATTTAATCAAATTTGGGTATAGAAGCAGTAAAATTTTCATAGATAATATTTCAGTATAAAATTCAGCATATTTTTCAGCTTTTTCCCTATGCTTATGATTATTTCTAAAGAAAGTATGAGTAAACAGACAAGGTCAAACATAAAAAATTTAAAAAGAATATTTTTTAAAAAGTTGTCTGTAAACCATCAACCTCCACCTCACAGATTTATGTTGCTTCAGAATTTCTTGGTTGGCTCTCTACAGGGGCCCAAAATTTCAGCTGATCTGACTTTGGTATACAACAACTCTTTTCTAATAACCAAGAAGCAATGGAGCTCATGAATGATGAAATACTGAAATCCTGGGCCTTGACCTGGAAAGGCTCACCAGATAAATTCGAAGTGACCAGAAGATCAGAATATTTACTACAGGTTCCATATTGACCCGGTTACATTTACTACAGACCACAACGGAACTTCCTACATTAATTTTCATACCTACAGAAAAAGGAAAATTGACTTCTTTCATGACAATTTCAGATTCTTTCTTTGCATGATAAATTTGCTCTGTGGTACAGGTGGTTGCAGAGCCTTACCAGGGATAAAATATTGAGAAATCTGAACTGTGTATATTTAATACTGCATGCCACCCTGACTATAAATTTCATGCAAGATGTAAAAGAGTTAAAGCATGGAATCATTATTATTCTTGACTGAGATTCTTTGCAAAGGTAACTAAAGGTTATCAGGCTCATATAATTTGAGAGCTTGACACAAAAGAGCCACAGCATCCTATTCTTTACATGTAGAAACCACAAGACCTAATCTGTTATTTACTCAAACCTTTTACATTTAAAATTATAAAAGTGTAGATATTTACTCCCAACAGGTGATTCCTGGAAACTATTGCAGTCCTATGGATGAAGTTCCCTAAAACACACCCCATGTCACCATATTTAGCTTCACAGTGGCATTTCAGTAACATTATAGAAAATTGATTAAGATAAATATAGAATTTGTTCAAATGAATACCCAGAGAAGCATCTAAAACAAACTCTTAAATTTCTAAGGACATTGACATGGAAATTGCCTTATTCTCTTTGAGAGCTGAAGAAGCACTTCTTTGTTCAAAGTAATATGCACTACACAAGTTGATCAAATAATATGTATTTTCCCTGTTCCTAAAAGTGCTGCTTTGAAGATCTCTTGCTGTCTCCATAGCTAAACAGCTAAATTCTCTTCCAAATATCTCAGAAAACAGTCTGCTTTATTTTGCTTTTCTATTTCCTTCACTGAAAAGACAAAACCAGAAAGCTGCCTGCATCTTTCAGTTACAACTTGTTCTCCAGCTTCACCCCTGGTGCTTATTGCATGTGAGGGAAAGAGAAAAGGAAAAGGTTACAGCCTCACTCGGCAATTACATACAACACACACAATTGAATGGCAGCTGGACAATGAACCAGCTACAATACAGAATTCCTATTAACTTCTTCAGCCCATAAACCTGGAGTAGTTCACACAGTTCACAAGAGGAGCAGCAGCTAAGCCACCCATCCCTACCGGCTGAAAGATTTCTTGGAAGAAGTTTCTCATTTACCTGGATTTTACTCTGCTGTTAGTGTGAAAGGAGATGGGGTGAAAGAGGAGGAAAAGGAAAAAAAAAACAACAAACCATCCCGCTTTAAAATTTTACAGGGGAGGAAATAAATATAAAACAAGGGGAAAAAAATACAGTCTAACCCAAAGAGAAGCATGTCTCTTGAAATAAATATCTCCCAAGCTCATAAACAGTGAGGCCAATGGTCATGAACGTAGCAGATGTTTATTGCCTCTTACACCCTCTGCTACTTTTGGATAATCATTTAAATATCACCAAATACAGTCTGAATTTAAATTAGCTTCATATTTTCTTTCATGATTATTTCATTAAAAAAAATCATATGATTAGCCAATTAAACAGAGAGGGAGAAGCAAAAAAAAAAAAAAAGAAATAGAAAAAAAAAAACAGTAGGAGAGCAATAGCCTTTAATATTTTCAATTAAGATGCAGTGCCACCAATAAAAGAGGCTTACATTTTCATTTTATGGGTACCTATGGAGAGCATTATGACACAAATGACTCAGAGCAAGGTAATCATTTCAAAATATATTGTAGTGGAGGACTGTAAACAGTGCAGTGTATTAGCTTAGATGGCATGTGATGAAAATATCAAGTTTCCAGAAGTGCATTCAGCATTGGTTTCAATATTTCTTTTAGGGCATGCATTTGCAATGCATGTCTTCTTTTATGGGAGCAGAGGCAATGTCCTTACGGAGAGCAAAGCTCTCTGCTGTGGTGGAGTCTGCTCCTTGAGCTGAGCTCACAGGTCATGCTGGCTTTTTAACTCTACCCAAACATAACAGGCTGAGGCACCAAGCTGTGGAAGTGGTTACCAGCACTACAGAATACCATGAAATCTCTTCAGGCTGGTCTAATTGACCCAGGGGCAAAGAGGGTGTGGTGAATTGACCCTGGCTGGAGGCCAGGAGCCCACCAGAGCTGTCCTGTCTGTCCCCTCCTCAGCTGGACAGGGGAGAGAAAATAGAACAAAAGTCTTGTGGTTCAGGGTAAGGGAAGGGAGAGGTCACTCACCAGTTACTGTCTCAGGCAAAATGGACTCCAGAAAATGGATTTAACTTATTGCCAGACAAATAATGGTAGAATAGGAAATAAATCCAAATCATTAAAAAAAAAAAAAAAATCTACCTCCCACTGGTCCTTCCTTCCCAGGCTCAACTTCACTCCTGATTTTCTCAAAGTCCTCCCACCCAGCACTGCAGGGCCATGGTCAGCTCATCACATGCTGTTTTTTCTGTTTTTTCTGCTTCTTCCTCCACACAGCCTTCACTCCTCACCCCCTTCCCCTGCTCCAGCACAACATCCCTTGCATGGGAGACAGTCTGGCAGGAGCTGCTCCAGCGTGGGTCCTTGCAATGAGGTCACAAGTCCTTCCAGCAAACCTGCTCCAGCCTGGGCTCCTCTCTCTCCAGGTCCTGCCAGGACCCTGCTCCAGCACAGGCTTCCCATGGGGTCCCAGCCTCCTTTGGGCATCCCCCTGCTCCAGCCTGGGCTCCTGCAGGGGCTGAGTTGGATCTCTGCTCCCCCGTGCCCTCCCTGTGCTGCAGGGCACAGCTGCCTCACCATGGGCTGCTCCAGGGGCTGCAGGGGAATCTGAGCCACAGAGCCTGGAGCAGCTCCTGCCCCTCCTTCTGCCCTGCCCTGGCTGGCTGCAGGGATGCTCCTTGCACACGTTGTCAGTCCTCAGCTGGCTGCTGCTGTTCAGCAGCTTCTGCTTATTTTGTCCCTTCTTAAATACATTATAGCAGAAATCCTACCCTGTCAGTGATGTTGTCCTTGGCCAGGGTTGGGTCCACCCTGGAGCTCCATGAAAGACAGGGAAAACTCCCAGCAGCTTCTCACAGAAGCCACTCCTGCAGCCCCACCACTGCTTACCATGCAAAGCAAATACAGGGGGAATTCACAGATTTGTCAGGAAAATGTTGGGTAGGAGCCACTATTAGTGCCCAAACATAATTCAAGGAAAGCAGGATGGATTTGTTTGAATTCCCACCATCCCTAATGGACAGGACCTCTGCTAGCTTCTCTAAGGTAGCATCTGGGAAAGAATATCAGGGACAAAACAACCATGTTTTAGTTTTAGCAAGATATAATCACTTCCAGCAAACTCCAGGAATTGATTTGATCTTTATGAAGATCTTTTTCCAGCTAAGGATACTTATTTAGAATTTTAACTTCAGGGTTGTTTTTGGCTTTTGGGTTTGTTTATTTTTAACTTAAAATAGGAAAAAAAAAAAATCTTAGGGCAGTACTTTTATTGTCTGTCTCTCTCTTTTATCCCCCCATCTTTTTTTTTTTTTTTTTTTTTCCTTCCCCTCTCTTCCCTCTGCTTTGGAACTCCTTATTTCTGCCCTCATATAAAAGAATGTTCAAAATACAAAAATAATTGTGTCTGTTTGTTTATTACTGAAGTAAATGATCAGCCAGTGCCCTATCTATTTCTTTTCTCCAGGATAAAGCTCCAAGTGGCAGTCAGAAAGTGTTTTACCTTGACTCCGCCAGGCCTGTTGCTTCACCTTGTCAGTCATCTCTTTTTAAATTTAAATACTAAAACAGGTGTACTTAGATGTACCTAGGAGGGTATCTCTAGGTGACTCCACCTTCTAACTTCCATCTATGAACTACTGCCCATGAGCTGTTTATTGCAACATTGTCCTTCCTTTCAAAATGAACCCAAATGGAAGGATGTCTCTAAATATAAATGGCAAATGCAATTTAGCATCTGACAGATTATGCTCATTGTAGCTTTTTTTTTTCCCCAAGAAGAACACATTTATGACCAGCATTTCTGTAATGAAAATATTTGACCTGGGGATCAGATTTTGCTGGAGTTATTTTACTGAACAGTGGAATGTCAATTCTTAATATAATGAGTAGAAATTGCATGATTTTGGATCAAAAGGGAGTTGTCGCGATGAAGGTGGAATGATAGTAGAGAACTTCACAGTCTCTGGAGTCACTCTGGCAGATGGGATATTTTCAGCCAGATATTCTAGAATGGTAGCAGTATTTATGTATTTTGCACCTCCTCAGAAAAGAATTTGCCAGTATCCTCTGCTCTGGTGATTATTACTGATTACTTGGTCAGGCTGCCCACAGATGTTTGCTGCCATAATTAGCAGGGATGTTGGCAAGAGACACAGTGGGAGGATAGGTGTTACAGGGGGTTAACACTGTGCTGTCAGAATGGTTGCTTCGTTCAACTGCAGATGTGAGTTCTTAATAAGTTTTGGATGTTCTATTTGCAGGAATGCTTTCGTTTTATATTCAAGTGAAAATCAAGTCCTTTCTGCTGTTTATAGCGATAGATTTTGCTGTAGGAGATGAGAGTGCTGCTATGGGAAAAGCTGACCTCAGACCTTCAAAATGGTGGCAAACCCATGAGCAGAGATGTTGACTGTATGATTTGCCTGTTTAGTCAGCCTCAAAAGTATGTGGCAACCTTTCACATCAATGCTCCTATCATTCAAGCTGAAAGAAGGTTTTGAATCTTTATTCAAATAGAACACAATACACATAAATCTTGAACAGATTCTTTGAGGGAAAAATGCAGTGGTCATGGAAGAAGCTACTGGCAAAGAATTGCATATAGCAGGCAATGAGGGGGATATCCTCAATTTTTGACTCTGAGTTCAGTTAAATACCACCAGGTATTAATTTATTTGTTTTTGAGAGAAAGGTTCAAAGCACAGAGTAAAGTTAGAGCAGCAGTGACAAAGACACATATGTCAAGGACATAATTCAGAAACGGGCACTAGACTTAATTACTTAGTGACATATGCATTGTTTCAGTACAGGGAATGAAAATAAAGAAGAGACATTAATCAGAATGATAATCAGTCAATGATGCAATAATGGTGATCTAGCTGCACTTAGTTTGAACACCTCATGTCCAGGAAAATATCCAGGTAGTCACCATTTTTATACTGATTATATAATGAAAAATGAGAGTAATGATTCAGGTTTGGCAGCCACGGGGTTCGCCTGTGCTGAGAAACTAATAAATGGACACTAAATCTTGATATACGTATCACACTGGGGCTGTCAGAGCATAATCATCTCCAGAAAAGTTTCCTTGATAATTCAGTGTGCCACAGTTTACTTTTCCCACTATGACTAGCACTTTAATAGCATAAAAAAAAAAAAAAATACTTTGTACTACATTAACACTTCCTGTGGATATTATATTTTTTACACACTGAAATAACACCTCTTTTCAATAGGAGAGATGCTTTAACCAAGAGGGGCCAGACATGGTTTTGTGCAGTGTTATTTGTACTGTAGGGACATACTGTTGTCTCTTATGAACTCCTCGCATTTAGATTTTGGAGCAGGTGTGTTGCCAGTTGGGTTGAATGTGGGTAGAAGTTTCTTTTTATCCTCTCCACCTGTTTTACATATTGAACAAGAAGTGTTATTAATTGCTTTGGCTGCTGATGAAAATTTAATTACTTCCTTATTTCTCTATGAAGAAAGCAAGCAGAGCAGTTGCTGCAGCTACACAGTGCTTCTATTTTGGAAAGCTCACCTATCAGAAGCCAGATATAATGTCTTAACTTTCTCTAAAACATTTTGTAATAACTTAAAGTTGTTTTTTTCCCATAATGGCAAACACAAAACTGAAAATTAATGCTTATTCAGGTAGCCATAAATGAAAACATCCATTACCACGTAACTTATAGATAGTTTTGAGGAAATTTAAGATGCTACCACACTCTCTAAGGAAAAGCTTATTATGTCTGGGCCATCTTTATAAATATTTGGATTTAAGGATGTGGGACTTTTTGGTTTTGTTGTCTTTGATTTGGTTTTGGTTTGGATTAGCTGTTTGGTTGGTTGTTTTTGTGAAAGTGAAAAGGTATATCCAAAGTCATGCCAAGTTTCTTGCACCTCACAGAAAGTATAACTGCTGTATGTCTTCTCTACCAGAGCATCTGCTCTGGATGTGTGTATTCTTATGCAGAGACTGTTGAAAGTTCAGAGTAATTTCCCAGACTTTTGTTGCCTAACCTATTCTGGAATGATAAAGCTGAGACTCTTGATTTAAGTGAGGTTTTTTGTTCTTGTACCATATGGGACTGTGGAGAAACCTCAATCAACAGCTATTACATTTTTCCCTTGAAAACCTAAATGAAAATAGAGAATTTCCAAATGAAAAGTGTCAGGCTTTGCAATCAACACAGTGTAAACCACATGCATGGAAATGACTGTTCAGGCAGTAGTTCATGCTGAAGGGACAAAATAATGTTAAAATAGGAATATTTTCAAAGGACATATGGAAATCATCAGACATGATTAGTGCTGATAAAATATCAGATGGATTTTACAATGTGGTTGTCTGGAACCACTGAAGGAATTTCTCCTACTGAAAATTTGAAAAGGCATAGTGTAAAAGTCTTTGCTGGAATGATGATGTTATCTATTGACACATAGGACCTGAGAAGACATTAAGAGAAGAGATATTTCAGATTTATCTACTGTAATTTCCAACTTCTTTATTGTTGCACCACTCCTTATTGATGGTCATATTCCTACATTCCTACTCCTGCCATGTGCTGTGTGCTCCTCTCTTCATACTAATGCCACTGATGCATCCCACATCCTCTCATAGCTTGTATCACTGCTGTGAGGGACCCATACCTCCATATCTGTTTGTCTGTTTCCTCTTAAACATATTCTAGGGTTTTGTTTGGAGATTTTTTTAATTATTTTGTTTGATTGGTTGGTTGGTTGATTGGTTGGTTTGAGTTGTTTGGTTTTTTTAAAAACCCTTCCAGATATTTCCAATAACATGAAAATTATTTCCTTTAAATTCTGTTTTCGTCTTCTCAAGTCTCTACCTTGGAACATGTCTTTTTCCTCTTTATATTCCCTATTTGTCAACTTAAATACTTCATGAGAGAATGAAGCCAGCTTTTTGTCCGTTTTATTCCTTGGCTTGCTCAGCTGCTTAAGGATGTCTTCTTTACATGGCATTTTTCATTACAGAGAGAATATGCTGTTTCCCACATACAAGCATGGCATCTTTGTCTCTGAAGCAATGGCACTTAAACTCCAGGAAATTTTAATATAATGGTTCATATTCAGACTCTCACTCTTCTCTAAATACCTACTGTGAATGAGCTTTCTCTTTCCTGCTGCTTTGAAATGAACAATTAAACTGAGTTCTACCTTGCATAAGCTTGGGAACACACTGGTATTTCTGGGCTTGGTGGAGGATGTGTCATGTGTTGTCACCACTTGGTTTCTCAAAATATGACAGTATTTTTCTTTTGTTAAAATTGTAGAAGAGGAAAAATAAAAGAAGAAAAAGAAAAAATAAAAATAGATTGCTGAAAACAAGTGGAGTTTACAGAATAGCTTAACCATTTACTGCTAACTTGGATTTGAAGCCTTTACCATTAAGGTGTTTCACCCAACAAAGGGGCAAATTTTACCATAGCTGTAACCTGTGAGATTTCTTCAGGTTTTTGCACATCACTCTTCTACTCCCATTTCCCTCCCTGACTGAAGTCCAGCAGCTACTCCTATCTGCACTGCCTGATGCAAAACCTATCAAAGTCAATGGAAATGGTCATATTAACTTTGCTGGGCTTTGGTCCAGGTCCTGAGCCATATGGAGCTTGAACCAACCTTGACCTCAGCGGAGATGAAACAAGTCACCTCTGACATTGTATCAGTAGTTTCTTACAATCCATCAGAAAGATGTGTCACATATGCAGCATGAGTGAATCCACCTGCCAAGAGTGATACTTTTGCTCCACTGGCTCATGGCCAGTCGGTTAGTCATGCTATTTTCCCTGTATGATAAGAGAAGTTATGCATATCAGGCTTTTTTTTTTTTTTTTTTTTTTTTTTTGCTCCTATTTAAAAATGACAGCCTGGGATCTAACTTTGCATTAACTGCTCATAAAGTTCTGCAAATTCCTCTCCCTCCTTTTGTGATTAGCACATTAATGATCTTCAGATGGTTCAGTGCAATGCTGCAGAAAGTTTGGATGACTAACAGACCTTTCTATTGTCACTGCTGGTGAATGTTTAAATAAAGGTGATGCAATTAAGAAATATTCATACAAATTGTAGGGGGAAATGAATTGTGGTTTTGAGTTAAATGGCAAAGCATTAACACAATCCTCACAGCAGAATGTCCTTGCATCTTTAGTGCACTCAGGTCATAAGTATGCAGCTTTGGCTACTACAGAACCATGATTCACCTCATGGAGCCAAGTGAAAAGTGCCCTAAAACTGAAAAAGAATTCAGAGATTATATATCACACATGCAATTAAAAGTGATCACAATCAGTCAATCATAATAATAACAACTGGGAAATTCTGCCTGGGCTTTATCATCTACATAGCTAGATTGAAATGCCTTTTTTTTCTACATCTACACAGCTTTACTGGAAGATGCTTTTGCATAATACAACCAACATAAGATATCAAACACAGTTATTTTCAAGATTCATGGTTTTTCCCTGACAATTTTTTTTTTGGTCAGAATTATGCCTCTGAAAATATGCTGTCCTTATTAGAGCTATAATAAAACCAGTAAAAATAATCGATTTGTGTCTGTCAGATATTCTAAATCCATTCCTATCACTAATAATATTTTAACACTAATTTCTTCTGTTGTTTTCTGCACTAAATTCTATGTTTAAGACAAACAAAGTCTCCTTTTAAAGTTGATTTTTAAAATGGTTTTGCATAGGGAGTTGTGTACCCTTGAAAAAGAAAAGTTATGACTTTGAAAAGTAAGCATATTGTACATGAGTAAAGGAAATGGAAGCACAAAGCCACAAAACTCAAACTGTTGTACCAAAAGATTCCTAACCACGGTTATTAAGCAATGCTAAGATTATGTCTGAGCTGAAAATCTTCCAGGGATAAACAGAATTTTCAGTCAGTGGTTATTCAGTAGTCTAGTTTGTATGTTTGTTTTGTTGTTTGTTCTGTTTTGTTTTGTTTTGTTTTGTTTTTTAATCTGTACTACATTGGTGTTACAGAATAGCAGTGAATGGATTCTATAATTTTAATTACTCCACACTGTTTCCCACAGCAAGCAGACACTGCACACAGAATTGGTGAGAGATTGCAGATTGGGGTCCAGGAGCTGCTGTTCTCTGACTCCATGCTGTTCATCTCTGAGACAGTGCCTAATCTCTAGTGGGGACATACAGACATTACAATCCCTAGGATTCTCTTAGACTGGAAAACACCACATTAAACAAATAGCTATTACCAAGATAGTCTTTACCAGTTTTTACAAATTTACCTGTGACTTTCTTGGTCAGACTGAACATTACAGGTCTTTCTCCTGAAGAGCTTTGAAGAAGTATTTCCTCAGATCTCTCTGATACACACAGCACAGATGGTTATGCTGATTTATTTATTTATTCCCCTCCAAAATGTGAATTTGCTTTTTGCTTTAATCAAGTAGTCTCTGTGTTTGTACTCAGATCAGCATATATTTTAGGCCACATCTAACAAATGGTTCACAGAGCAGTAATTGTGCTTCACAGCTTCTACTTCCATCTTATTCTTATTGGTCATACAGGCATCGTTTCACAAGGTTAATTGATGAGACCAAGCTCAGAAATGAGGGATCAGAAGCAGAATGACTCTGTGAGATTTATGGACAACAAAAGATTATCATAAGCAGTTCTGAAATGGGGAATATAAAATAATATTTAATGTGTAGAGTGGGGGACCAGCAGCTAAATCATCAAAGCTTTTTATGAGCTCCACAGAAATTA